>NC_056746.1:1099975421-1100107921 GCF_019279795.1 Protopterus annectens
TTAATAAGAGCTATTAAACTGTTCTACTTGGTATTTACTGACTTCCATTTTATTATTTTTTTTTTGTCACAGGCGGCATTCTCCCATTTTGTTGGATAGTTGCTATTATACAGGATATCATATCCGCGGGCACTATATAGTACAACACTAAGAGTGGGTACAGTACATCAATACTGTATAAAAGATGATGAAAATCACATGGTCACTATTATTATTGTTATAGTGGGCAGGGGGAAGGGGGTGTAAGATGGTATGAAAGTGAGGTAGAGCACAGAGAGGGAAATACTTAGGGGACAAATATGACAGTGGTAGGAGACGGTAGGAATCTTATGTATTATTTTTGAGGGGACAGAGCTCTTTTATTTATTTCACTAGAAAAAGGAAGGAGTACAGAATGCCATAGAAACCTGAGTATGGAAAGAGGTTGTAAGGAACTATGCAGGGACAAGAAAATAAACAAGACATTTCACACAGACGGGCATGGTTGTGCGAACACAAGAATGTGGTGACAATGGTTGGAGAAAGACATATAGAGATAAAATATGTTGATGGGAGGGACGGGCAACACATAAGGTATTGGGCAGGGTGCACTAGGGAGAGATTCACACCAGATAGGGAATAAGAGAAGGTGCTGGCAACTGGAGGGCCAAAGCAAGCACTTTTAGGTGGTGCTTGACCCTCTGGCTGTCCAGTGGCTGGGGTTTTCAAATTCAGTGAATCAGATCTTTGTTACAGTAGGACCTCTGTAGGGCCAGCTTATAGCCAACATGACACTCAACTGCATTCTCTATCACAGACTCAACCAGCTGCTGCATCTGTGGTTGCTGAATAGGCTGAGGGGATATGGGTGTCCCCTTTCTGGTGAGCCAGTCACACCATCAGCATCAGACACCCCATAAACCAAAACAGTGAGTGATGGTGGTGAAGATTCCAGGGCCTGTTGATCTTCCTCTTTCCCATCAGGTTGACCTGCACAGTGTAGAGAAGACTGTTTAAAAGTTTTAACTGTGACATGTCATTACAACACAATGAACTGTAAGGCTAATAGCAATGATATTCCCCATCTTGTAGCCAGCCATTCCTGCCTTCTGTGATGCCACATACTTTTGAGACGTATCTTTCTATGAAAGGAAAGATAAGTGCACATATTGTTAGTACCCTGAGAGAGCTAAGCATTTATTTTGAAGCTAAGAACAGAAAGTTATTTACTGTTACAATACATGTTTGGGTACTCTTTTCACACTTCTGCCTCTCACTCCAGCAGACTACTAGGACAATACTACCTTAAGTGATCATAGCAAAGTCCTTTCATTACTCAGTAGGCCATGCAATGCCCATTACTTTGGTATGCATGAAGCCCCTGCCATGCCAGACAACTAGTTTTTTGAAGTGTCAATCATGATGACCTAGAAGCTGCTGCCTGTGTTTTCCACAGACAAATATAAAAAACATTTTTGCCTCCTTCACACACCATATAGGTGCCCTGCTAAATCTGTCTCACAGGATACCAGATGGCTAATGGAGCAGTAAAATGGCAGCAACATGTATAAATAAACATGGCATAGAATCTTATCCCATGCAAGCATTATCTGCTGAGTTGTGTGATATATGTGCATGCATCTACCTCATGCACCTCAGAGTTACAGACATGTTGCTTAGTACTGCATCACTGTTTCACACTGCACTTATGATATTTATGGTTATTTGTGGTAGGTAGTCTATGTAGTTTGCAAATATTTTAGAAATTTGTGGTGTTTAGCATACTGTCACCATATTAGCTCCTATTATTTAGTGAGTAATGCAATGCTGTGATTAACATCGGGAGACTTCTCATAGCTATAGGTAAACGTATTTTGATGATAAGGTATATATTTTCCATTGAAATTACTCCTCAGATACCAGAGCCATTATATGCTGGTAGGTATATGTCCTTTGTGTATTTGTATGTGTAACATACTGGGTTGTCAAAAATCTCCTGGTAAACCTGTTCAGAATACTCCAACACACTTCTACATGCCAAAAGAGTTTTAATAGGTAAGTAAAGCTTTCGGGTTAACCACCCTTCATCAGTACATAACACCAAATGGATCTTATCAATAATTAAATAGGGATTAGAATTAAAACACATGATTCAGCCAGCCTAACAAAAACAACCATCAATCACATATTTAAATCACTACATTTAAAAAAACAGTTAGCAATATCTATTTAAAACACATATACATTCATTCTATAAATATTTATATTTAAAACACATTTATCTATATCTAGACATTTTTTACTTTCAAATAATTTACAAAAAATCTTTTACAAAAAATGCATATTCCTTCAAAAAAGTTCCTGTTGAAAAAAGGTAAAATATGTGTGTATATATCCATATACATACATACACATATATTTATACATAAAAACATATCTAAATATTTTCCCTTTGCCTCTTAGTTAACACAGGCTTTAAGCTAACTGCACTATTCAAACCTGGTATAACTTCTGCCTCTAACCTAATAATCCATTCATACTCCTTTAATTCTAAAATATTATTGATGCCACCTCCCCTCATACCTAAATTTATTGCACATATTGCCCTAAATTTAAAAACATGGCCCTCATTTTCTATAATATGTTTACTCAGTGCATTAGTTGGTACCTGCCTTCTAATCTCGGACTTATGCTCTATAATACGCTCATTTAGCTTTCTAGTTGTTTTACCAACATAGAATGCTAAACAGTTCATACAGGTTGCTAAATATACTACTCATGAGGTATTGCAATTAGCCGAACATTTAAAGTCATACTTTTGTTTAGTAGTAGGATGCTCAAAACTATTTGATGAATCATAAATATCCACACAACAAGTACAGTTATAACACTTCTGTGTTATACTTTTATGTTGATATTCTGTCTTTTCTTCCTTGAAGTCTTTATAACATAGTTTTTGTTTTAAATTCTCTAGATTCCTAAAAGAAAACCTTGGTTTTATTCCTATCAGATCATTAATTTCTGGCATAGCCAACAATATAAACCAATTTCTGTCTATAATGCTGCATACATCTCTCGTGTATGCATTAAAAGTTGTAGTGTATCTAATTACATCTTCTTTTTTATCTAGTACCCTTGTTAATTGGCTTGTACCTCGACTAAAAATCGGTTTGTATTCATCACTTATTCCTGCCCTTACCTCTTCATATATCGCATTTATATATTGGGGAGAGTAACCAATTCCTATAAACTCTTGTATCATTTCTCCTGCTTGAGACACAAAATTGTGTTCCTCTGTATTTAGTTTGCTAGCCCTTATTAACTGTGCTTTTAGCACACCTTTAAAGGTGTGCTGTGCATGCATGCTATTTTTTCTAGTGTACCTATTGGCATTCACTTCTTTGTTATAAATCATTGATTCTATTCTATTAGCTTTCATATACAATCAAATATCCAAAAACACTATACTGTCTAGTGAAAAGGACATTTTAATTTTCAAAAATTTTGTTGTTGCATTTAAATAATCAATATAATTCTTCAATTCATCACAAGTACCATCCCAAATGAAAAAACAATCGTCTACAAATCTTTTGTAAAACTTGTTCTTAGTATTGAGACTGTTGTAATCACTCAAAACAAATTGCTTTTCCCATTGGTACAACACTAAATTCGCATATGTATTTGCTAATGGGGTGCCTATTGCCACCCCAGTTAGCTGAAGGTATAGTTTTCTATCAAATATGAAAACATTTTTCGTTAACACCATATCCAATAATGCACAAATATTTTCTACCTCTCTCGCTTGCATGCCTGTTTCAATAGTAAGAAAGCATCTTATCGCATCTAGTCCATATTCATTTGGGATTACTATAAAAAGTGAGACAATATCTAACGTTACAAAAATAAAAGTCTTCTCAGTATTAGACTCATACCAAGTATATAAATCAGATAAGAAATTAGCCGTATCTTTCAATATACTTGGGCACTTAACTAAATATTTGCCTAATTGTACTTGCAAAAAGTGAGACAATATCTAACTTTTTCTTCCCTTTTTGGTTTTGAATTGAAGGAAATTAATACATCAGTGAAAAGATTGCTTCAGAAAACTAGCAATCCGTTACTACAATCCTCATATACTACATCTTCCCAGATGGTAATCGCTGACCAAAATGTGGGAGATTTTAACAAAATGTTAAGTGCTTTGGAAAAGAAAGTCCAATTGTATAAACAGCTCCAATGGCAGCGATTAAGCTTTCAAGCTTATTTGGAGCTGGGTGTAATACCACAGGGGTTATGAATATTAAAAATGCCCTCATATGGTAATACTTATATGGACTTACTTGTGCAATGGCAGCAGCTCAATTTGGAATTGAGCGCAAACTATATGAAGCTAATGAACAATTTTTTTGAGCCTGTTGAAAAGAAATTAGTAGAAGAGATTGATAAGCTTGAGAATGATATTCTTAGTTTGTCGTGTTTTGAGAACTGTAATGTGCAGTATCAAGCTTTCTTGGATCATATACAATCCTTAGACACTAAGCTGGAACTCAAGAAAAAAAGTAAGATACAGCGTGATCTGACCGATTTTAGAAATGGCCATATCTTTTCCTGGCCGAGGAATGAGAATAAACGTGGGCAACTTGCAAGTGCAAATAACACTGTAAATAAAGAACAAAAAGTACTTTCTAGCAGCTTGGATCAGCTGGATAATTTTGAACAGCCACAAGCATCTACGGTGGTCAATCAAAGCAGGCATATGCAAAACTTTATGAATGTAACATCCAATCAGCAGGACGCTTCTAAAGAAGGGGTGGATGATGATGAAACTCTTGCGCAAGGTACAGGAAGCATTTTCACCACTACAATGAGTTCTTCAAAGTCAAATGAAGAACCTTCTCTGCGGATTATAGCAGATAAGAACAAACAAACTGAGATTTCTTTTTTTTTACCCTTCCAACTGAAGCAACCTGAAAAGGTTGTCATGCAGCCGTTATTACAAAGGTGCCTCTGACAGCAAAGGGATCACTCGCAGCAAAGAATAATAAAGCAAATGATGCCGGCAACCAAAAGGAAGAACAGCAGTCCTGCAACTTACAGCAAGGCAGCCCGTCGCTAAGGGGAATAACAGAAATAAAGAAAGGTACTGTGAATATCTCAATGTTTTTATTAAGTAATGATCAACTGGAGATATTGAGCAAGGGTATGAAATTCATACCCTATGCACAAGACAGCATAGTGCAAGCTATTACTGATATAAGAATGTTTTCAAGGAGTGTGGCTTTGAAATTAATATTTAAAGAAACATCTAGTAAGTTACCTGTCTGTAGAAAACTAAGTACTTTTATACCTCAGCCTTGTCCTGTCATCATTGCTTTAATGAATGCTGTAGAGAAAGAGTTAAGGCAACTTTACTCGAGGAAAAATAAGAAAAAGTTGTATAATTTATCTTACTCGGAATATAAGGCATTGAAACAACTAGAAGAAAATAATAGTATAGTCATTAAGCAGGCAGATAAAGGGGGAGCAGTGGTTATAATCAATAGGGATATGTATATGGAAAAATTTAGAAGTCTCCTAATAGATTCTGTAACTTTTAAAGAAATTACTGCTAATGAGGTTAAAAAAATGTATAACAGAAGTTAAATTGATGATCTATGATTTACAATTAACTCAAGATATAACTATTGATCTCTTTAATTATTTCTCTGTGCCATGTCCAAGAATACCACAAATTTATGGCATTCCTAAAATACATAAGTGTTTAGATGACCCCCCCCCCCCTTAGGCCCATAGTGTCCTGCAATGGGTGGGTAACTGAGCCAATATCTAAATATTTGCAAGTACAATTAGGCAAATATTTAGTTAAGTGCCCAAGTATATTGAAAGATACGGCTAATTTCTTATCTGATTTATATACTTGGTATGAGTCTAATACTGAGAAGACTTTTATTTTTGTAACGTTAGATATTGTCTCACTTTTTATAGTAATCCCAAATGAATATGGACTAGATGTGATAAGATGCTTTCTTACTATTGAAATAGGCATGCAAGCGAGAGAGGTAGAAAATATTTGTGCATTATTGGATATGGTGTTAACAAAAAATGTTTTCATATTTGATAGAAAACTATACCTTCAGCTAACTGGGGTGGCAATGGGCACCCCAGTAGCAAATACATATGCGAATTTAGTGTTGTACCAATAAGAAAAGCAATTTGTTTTGAGTGATTACAACAGTCTCAATACTAAGGTGAAGTTTTACAAAAGATTTGTAGACAATTGTTTTTTCATTTGGGATGGTACTTGTGATGAATTGAAGAATTATATTGATTATTTAAATGCAACAACAAAATTTTTGAAATTTAAAATGTCCTTCTCACTAGACAGTATAGTGTTTTTGGATATTCGATTGTATATGAAAGCTAATAGAATAGAATCAATGATTTATAAGAAAGAAGTGAATGCCAATAGGTACACTAGAAAAAAATAGCATGCATGCACAGCACACCTTTAAAGGTGTGCTAAAAGCACAGTTAATAAGGGCTAGCAAACTAAATACAGAGGAACACAATTTTGTGTCTCAAGCAGGAGAAATGATACAAGAGTTTATAGGAATTGGTTACTCTCCCCAATATATAAATGCGATATATGAAGAGGTAAGGGCAGGAAGAAGTGATGAATATAAACCGATTTCTAGTCGAGGTACAAGCCAATTAATAAGGGTACTAGATAAAAAAGAAGACGTAATTAGATACACTACTACTTTTAATGCATACACGAGAGATGTATGCAGCATTATAGAGAGAAATTGGTTTATATTGTTGGCTATGCCAGAAATTAAGGATCTGATAGGAATAAAACCAAGGTTTTCTTTTAGGAATCTAGAGAATTTAAAACAAAAACTATGTTATAAAGACTTCAAGGAAGAAAAGACAGAATATCAACATAAAAGTATAACACAGAAGTGTTATAACTGTACTTGTGTGGATATTTAGGATTCATCAAATAGTTTTGAGCATCCTACTACTAAACAAAAGTATGACTTCAAATGTTCGGCTAATTGCAATACCTCTCGAGTAGTATATTTAGCAACCTGTATGAATTGTTTAGCATTCTATGTTGGTAAAACAACTAGAAAGCTAAAAGAACGTATTATAGAGCATAAGTCCGAGATTAGAAGGGAGGTACCAACTAATGCACTGAGTAAACATATTATAGAAAATGAGGGCCATGTTTTTAAATTTAGGGCAATATGTGCAATAAATTTAGGTATGAGGGGAGGTGACATCAATAATATTTTAGAATTAAAGGAGTATAAATGGATTATTAGGTTAGAGGCAGAAGTTATACCAGGTTTGAATAGTGCTGTTAGCTTAAAGCCTGTGTTAACTAAGAGGCAAAGGGAAAATATTTAGATATGTTTTTATGTATAATATATATATATATATGTGTGTGTGTGTGTATGTATGTATATGGATATATATACACACATATTTTTACCTTTTTTCAAAAGGAACTTTTTTGAAAGAATATGCATTTTTTAGAAAAATATTTTTTTGTAAATTATTTGAAAGTAAAGAATGTCTAGATATAGATAAATGTGTTTTAAATATAAATATTTATAGAATGAATGTATATGTGTTTTAAATAGATATTGCTAACTGTTTTTTTAAAAGTAGTGATTTAAATATGTGATTGATGGTTGTTTTTGTTAGGCTGGCTGAATCATGTGTTTTAATTCTAATCCCTATTTAATTGTTGATGAGATCCATTTGGTGTTATGTACTGATGAAGGGTGGCTAACCCGAAAGCTTTACTTACCTATTAAAACTTTTTTGGCGTGTAGAAGTGTGTTAACATACTGGGTTACCATTTTTCAACTATTTATCTATGTTCAAAATAATCAGCGATCAGGACACGAGCCAAAATGAAATAAAAATCTGCTTTTAATACTGTATTTATAACAAAATCAATAAAAACATCAAACGCTTTCGTCTCTGCATTCAAAGACTTTATCAAGATAAGGACAGTCAATGAAGGAACAGTTTAAGTAGCACACCCCAGAAACCATTAGCCAATCAAAAAATAGCAATCATAATTATTATTAAATATCTGAACATTTAAAACCACAACCCTTCTCATTTAAAATATACCATACAGTACTAACAAAATAAATATAATTTAACTAATATAGCAGCAGTCAAAATAAAAGTTATGTTCATTAAAAATTAATTTAAGAAACTTTTTAGAATGTAAAATGTGCATTAATAAACAAATAAATACACAAATAAATATAAATATGGGCACTGTAATCTAGACCTATAAATAAACAATTCTATACCTACCCTTAAAATACTTCAAAATGTTAACCAAAATATCCCTAAATACACATTTATGTCTTAATTAATCTTTTTTCAATTACTTGCTTTTTAAAGTTGAAGGCATTGGATAGAAGATGAAATATGGATATTAAAATGTTTATGTTTTTTATGATATTTTAAGTGCATATTTAGGGATATTTTGGTTAACATTTTGAAGTATTTTAAGGGTAGATATAGAATTGTTTATTTATATGTCTAAATTACAGTGCCTGTATTTATATTTATTTATTTATATATTTATTTATTTATGTATTTATTTGTTTATTAATGCACATTTTATATTCTAAAAAGTTCCTTAAATTAATTTTTAATTAACATAACTTTTATTTTGACTGCTTCTATATTAGTTGAATTATATTTATTTTGTTAGTACTCTATAGTATATTTTAAATGAGAAGGGTTGTAGTTTTAAATGTTCAGATATTTAATTATAATTATGAGTGCTATTTTTTGATTGGCTAATGGTTTCTGGGGTGTGCTACTTAAACTGTTCCTTCATTGACTGTCCTTATTTTGATAAAGTCTCTGAATGCAGAGATGAAAGCGCTTGATATTTTTATTGATTTTGTTACAAATACAGTATTAAAAGCAAATTTTTATTTCATTTTGGCTCATGTCCTGGTCGCTGATTATTTTGATTTAGTTTGTTGGACCTTTTACTTCATGTATTTATCTATGTTGTAATGATTATACTAGTTGTGTAAACATATTTGTATTATGCAGGGGAATATTCCATGCAATATCTGCAGGGTTTCATGAGCCTTCATGAAGAAGTCTAATTTGATACATATCATCAATGTATAATTCCAGCACACTAACAAAATTATATATTGGTTGATGGGTATACATGCTAAATCAACATACACTTTCTCAGTCTAGTCACTGTAGTGAACTATGACAGGGTAGTGTTCCAAAATATATATGTCCTGTATACTGGGACTGTCATTTTTGTGGGGTGACTACACAAAGAATTAGTGCAATTCCAGTACCTGTATATATATTTGTATCTATATTGCTAACAACACATATTCTTATTTTCAACATGTGCAAACAGGATGCAGCATTTCCAGCTGATGAGGCAAGCAGATGCTTGAGAATTTTGATGATGCTGAAAGCAACATTCTAGTGAAGACACTCAAGGTTTATGGCCTTCGGATGATAAGTGGGAAGTTTAGGCCAAACATTATGGGACACGTTGTGGTGGTATGCTCTCTTGGATACAAACAATTGGGGTGGGTAGGACAAAATGGGTCATTTTTGTTGTTGTTTGACTGACATGCTCCACTGTGCCAATTAGGAAGGCACATAAGGTTTCTAGGAAGAGATCCATCCCATGAGGTAAGTTGACAGGGGCAGGCAGACTAACAGAAATGCAACAGTATTTTTGGGGTGAAAGGGTTGAAACAGGATTTATCCCAGGTGGGGGTACTAATGTTGATGCTGGGCTGATCTATTCCACTGGTGTCTCAGTTGGAGATAGATTAGTAGTATATGGCAGTAGTTTGCTTACACAGTTATATGCACTAGTGGATGTATGTGGCTTGTGGCCTGCATTTATAAAATAAGGCATGACTGGGTTAAACCTGCAGTGTTTTTTTAACAGTTATGATTTCTTCACTGCATTTTCTGTTCTTAGAGCATTCTGTGAAGTTAAGATGCTGTGTATTTTCTGTGTTGTTACCAAACACATTATCTAGTAAACTATATAATTTTACTGTATTTTCAGCCATTTTGGTCCCTGGGTTAGTTTGCATTTCATCTCTTGTTTATTACAACTATTATTTTGATTTTTTGATATGCATGGTTTCTACGTTAAAAGCAACTGCAGTGATTTCAAGTATTATCACAGTGTGTGTTTACATAACACCATGTTTATATTGCAGGTTTACTTAACTATGGAAGGTAACACATTTATGCCACTTCCTTAGTCAGTTACTTATTTTATTAAGGAATAAGGTGCTAAAGTTTATCAATAACTATAGTTGCAAAGGAACTTGTCTGCTTACCTTCTTGTGACAAGGAAGATATTATACCTGATTATCGTCATAGGTTGTAGTTACTGCTGTTCTGAGTATGATGATATTGTGTCTCTCTAGAATATATTATATGTATCTTTATTTAACTAATGGCATTGATTTTTATTTATTATTTTATTTATTTATTTGCATTTGTTTACAGGGTGGTCTAATGGGCCAGGGTGAGTCTGTCTTCAGTAGAAGCCCGGAAACAAAAGCTCCTAAAACAAACAACATGATACAGCTACAGAATCAAAATACAGAAATCAAGCAGTGATGGTGCAGAACATTACATTACAGAATAGGTGATGCAATAAAATAGATAATACTAGTTATACAGATGTTATAGTTTATGTATGCAAGCCAAACAAGAATATAATTGATGGTATGGGATAATAGCGAATGTGTGAACAATACTGTATTGCACTTTTGCTGTAGAGAGGCAAAAATAGAGAGCATCAGAATATAGATTCTAAAAGATTCTAAAAGTAAGGTATAGCCTTACAGCTACTGCTATATAGGCATCAAGAATGAATAGAAGATATGGTAGGTAACTGATATAGTAGATTATGTGTGGCTAGGTGGCACATGTTGGACTTAGTAAGTTGGAAGCACTGAATGTATGTATGAGGAGTCTGAGCCATAAATGAGATGGGGAGGAAAAGTAGGAAGGCTAGGAATATTGTTTTTTTTTTATAGTCAGTGCTGGTACATGTACAAAGCCAATGGGAAAACAGGTGTTGTTTCAGCGAAGTCTTAAAGCATTCAGTAGAATTAACTAAAGGCGGAAGAGCATTCCATAGTTTTGTTATAACATATGGGTAACGCGTTTGACCAGTGGAAAGGTTAGGTTTTGCTTCATTAAGGAGGATCTGATTGACTGATTGCAGAGGTCTATTTGCCTGATACATGGTGAACAGAGAGGAGAGGGCAGGACAACTAGAAGGCTTGTATTTATTTATTTATTTGCAGTTGGTTAACCAGGATAGTCCATTGGGCCAGAAGAGCCCGTTTTCAATGGAGTCCTGGGAAGAAAAGCTCCAACATAAAGATTACACAAAAGATAGCAACAATTTACAATTTACTATTCTAGTTCTAAGAGATAACTAAAGTTACTGTGGTTAAATAGACAAAATTTTTTTTTTTTTTTTTTTTTTTTTTTTTAGAACACTGTACTGGTAAGTCCATGTTTTCAGAAGACAAAAATAGTAGGATTAGATGAAAGTGGGAGGTTGAATTGATGTAGGTAGGAAGTAGATAGTTGGGAATAGGATGTTGGTTACTAGATGTGAGAAAAAATGGAAGTTGGTGTTTGAAGTATGTGAAGTGTAGATTAGCTTATGAGCTGTTGTCAGTTGCAGGTATGTTAGATGTTGGGTAATTTCTAGCCACCTTAGATGTTGGAGTGGTACACAGTGGTGGGAGGAGTGTTTGGCTCTGGTTACAAATTTTGCAATTTTATTGTAGTATGAGTCCAGTTTGGATTTTTGAGAGGACTGTATATTAGTAAGAAGAGGTGCACCATAGAGCAAAGATGGAAGTAGAAAGGAAAAGGCAAGGGATAGTTTTGCTGCATAGGTGAGGATGTGTTTGTGTCTGTACAGGATGCTTAGATTCTGATGTTGTTTTTTTTTTTTTTTTTTATGTTTACTGTTACTATGCTGGTCAAAAGTTAGGTGTTCATCTATGATGACCCCGAGAAGTTTGCTATATGGGACTACTTCGAGGCACGTGTTGTTTAGTGAGTTGATGGTGCATTCATTTTTGGTTAGGGATGATGTTTTTTGGGGGGGTAAGTCACATGAGTCTGGTTTTATTAGCATTTAAGGATAAATGATTATTATACATCTAGGTTTCAGGGGAGGTAAAGGCATTTTGGGTGAGTGTAAGTAGTTCTGAAGTGGACTTTGCCATGTAGATGATGGTGGAGTCATCTGCTTATTGGATGACATTAACGTGGGTTATGCTGATATGGAAATCATTAATGAAAATGCTGAAAAGCAGTGGACTTAGTATGGACTCCAGTACTGATGTTGAGTAAAGGAGAGAGGGATTGGTGCCATTTGGGTGTTTGTTGTCTATCTGTAAGGTAGTTGGAAAACCAGCCTAGGGTAGGGGGAGATATGCCTAAATTGGAGAGTTTGGTCAGAAGAAGTGGGTGGAAGACAGTATCAAATGCCTTGGAAAGGTCAAGAAATAGTGAGGAGACAAAGTATCCTGAGTTTAGAAAAATATATCCGGATGCAGAGCAATGAGGTAACAAGTTGTTAGAAACCACAGCAGTCACAGGACAAAAAAGATTTAATGAAGCGCTTTTCGTCTGTGATAATACACAGACTTCCTCAGACAATACACATTTCAAAAAGGCAGCTTAAATAATACAGCAGTACTGATTCAAAAAGTCATGAGCCAATCAAACAAACTTATGGCCATGTGTAAAATTTAAAACCATACACACAATAATTACACTGGATCAAATAACATTATGTGTAGTGAGTATTAGAAAACTAGGAACCAAAGAAATCCTTAGCCTAGTCACTCAAATGGAGACCAAATACTAGCTAAATAATAAAAAAATAGTAAGTAAAGTATATAAAACCATTAAAAACATATTATCTAACCAAGTTACTTAATTTAAGAAGGCTGCTGATAGAGCAACCTTCATTAAGACCCGGTAAAACGTAGGCATTTAATCTAATTTGCCAACGTAATTCTGATGCTTCCAGTAGTAAATGTAAGGGGGCTCCTCTCATAGTGTCGTGCAACTGGTCAATTACCATATATTTAAAATGGTGGTCCTCATGCTGGGTGATATGTTTAGCAAGGGCATTTTCATGTTTGGCTTTACTGATTGCATATTGATGTTCGTAGATCCGATCTCTTAATCTACGCTCAGTTTTGCCAACATAAAATCCTGTGCATTTTTGGCATAAGGCTAAATAGACCACCATTCTGGAATTGCAGGTGCATCTACATCGGATGTCATATCTGATGTTATTAATATCAAATCTATTGGATTCAAGTATATAGCGGCACTGATTACAGTTTTGGCATTTAAACATCCCAGGGGTACGACTACTCCCCAACTCTGGTTGTTCCAACAACCTTTTCAAGTTTTTACTCCTTCTATATGTAACTTCTGGTCTATCACCTAATTTATTCAAAATTGAATGGTTAGAACGAAACATATTCCAATTCTTAATAATAATATCCATAATAAGCCTGCTAATAGGGCAATATGTAAGAATTAGTTTGGTGTTATTAAGATGGAGTGAATTAACTTCACCTACAGGTTCTAACCTAGGCTCAAGTTCATAAGTAGGGGCGGTATTGAGTATGGGTTTGTACATCCCTCTTAATCTTTTATTAGTAACTTCCTTAACTAAACTGTCCAGCAAGTTTAAAGGATAGCCTCTATGTAAAAACATGTTCTTAAGTAAATTACATTCCTTAAAAAAGTCGTCATCTAAGCTAACCATCCGAGCTGCTCGTACGAGCTGGCCCTTAACTACTGACCTTTTTTGATAGCTCGGATGGCAGCTACTAAATTGAAGGAATGAATTAGAGTGTGTTGGCTTCCTATATATACTTGCCACGTATTTGTTAAGGGCTTCGTTTTTCACCAACCATACATCTAGGTAAGCTATCGCCTCAGTATTGAAGGTGGAAGTAAATGATAAAAAATCAGTTGATTTATTAAATTGGTCTAGTAATAACAGGCTCTCAGTTTCTCCACCCTCTAACAGAATGAAAATATCGTCCAAATGCGGGTGTAGTACTTGATCTTGGACAATAATGAATTATTAGTACATTCTCCCTTTCCCATGCGACATCACAATATTAGCCAAACTGGCTCCATGAAGCCACCCCAATTTTTTGGAGATAGAAATTCTCTCCCAATATAAAATAATTATTATATAGGATCAAATCCAATAATTCAATAACAAGTGATATTTCATGAGGTGGGGATTTGATCCTATATAATAATTATTTTATATTGGGAGAGAATTTCTATCTCCAAAAAATTGGGGTGGCCATGGGGTCGCCTTGCGGAGCCAGTTTGGCTAATATTGTGATGTCGTACTGGGAAAGGGAGAATGTACTACGTAATAATTCATTATTAGTGTCCAAGATCAAGTACTACACCTGTTACTTGGACGATATTTTCATTCTGTTAGAGGGTGGAGAAACTGAGAGCCTGTTATTACTAGACCAATTTAATAAATCAACTGATTTTTTATCATTTACTTCCACCTTCAATACTGAGGCGATAGCTTACCTAGATGTATGGTTGGTGAAAAACGAAGCCCTTAACAAATACGTGGCAAGTATATATAGGAAGCCAACACACTAATTCATTCCTTCATTTTAGTAGCTGCCACCCGAGCTATCAAAAAAGGTCAGTAGTTAAGGGCCAGCTCGTACGAGCAGCTCGGATGGTTAGCTTAGATGACGACTTTTTTAAGGAATGTAATTTACTTAAGAACATGTTTTTACATAGAGGCTATCCTTTAAACTTGCTGGACAATTTAGTTAAGGAAGTTACTAATAAAAGGTTAAGAGGGATGTACAAACCCATACTCAATACCGCCCCTACTTATGAACTTGAGCCTAGGTTAGAACCTGTAGGTGAAGTTAATTCACTCCATCTTAATAACACCAAACTAATTCTTACATATTGCCCTATTAGCAGGCTTATTATGGATATTATTATTAAGAATTGGAATATGTTTCGTTCTAACCATTCAATTTTGAATAAATTAGGTGATAGACCAGAAGTTACATATAGAAGGGGTAAAAACTTGAAAAGGTTGTTGGAACAACCAGAGTTGGGGAGTAGTCGTACCCCTGGGATGTTCAAATGCCAAAACTGTAATCAGTGCCAGTATATACTTGAATCCAACAGATTTAAGATTAATAACATTAGATATGACATCCGATGTAGATGCACCTGCAATTCCAGAATGGTGGTCTATTTAGCCTTATGCCAAAAATGCACAGGATTTTATGTTGGCAAAACTGAACGTAGATTGAGAGATCGGATCTACGAACATCAATATGCAATCAGTAAAGCCAAACATGAAAATGCCCTTGCTAAACATATCACCCAGCATGAGGACCACCATTTTAAATATATGGTAATTGACCAGTTGCATGACACTATGAGAGGAGCCCCCTTACATTTACTACTGGAAGCATCAGAATTACGTTGGCAAATTAGATTAAATGCCTACGTTTTACCGGGTCTTAATGAAGGTTGCTCTATCAGCAGCCTTCTTAAATTAAGTAACTTGGTTAGATAATATGTTTTTAATGGTTTTATATACTTTACTTACTATTTTTTTATTATTTAGCTAGTATTTGGTCTCCATTTGAGTGACTAGGCTAAGGATTTCTTTGGTTCCTAGTTTTCTAATACTCACTACACATAATGTTATTTGATCCAGTGTAATTATTGTGTATGGTTTTAAATTTTACACATGGCCATAAGTTTGTTTGATTGGCTCATGACTTTTTGAATCAGTACTGCTGTATTATTTAAGCTGCCTTTTTGAAATGTGTATTGTCTGAGGAAGTCTGTGTATTATCACAGACGAAAAGCGCTTCATTAAATCTTTTTTGTCCTGTGACTGCTGTGGTTTCTAACAACTTGTTACCTCATTGCTCTGCATCCGGATATATTTTTCTTAGTTTGTGCTAGTTCGTATCTATTTCCATCCTGAGTTTAGAGCATGACTGACTGTGTCCAAGAAAGATATAAGAATGGTGGTGTTGCTATGACTAGGCCCAAACCCATGTTGGGTTGGGGAGACAAGGTTGTGGTGTAGTAGATAGTTAAGTAGTTGGCTATGGATACATTTTTCCAGAATTTTGGAGATAGGCGAGAGGATGGCAGTTGGACAGAAGTTAGATATATCATTGTTGTTTCCACATTTGTGGAGAGGGAGGATAAATGCCTTTTTCCAGATGGTGGGAATGAAGGACTCTTGAATGGATCTCTTTAGTAGCATACTAATGGGATGGGATAGGCAATGTATATATATATATATATATATATATATATATATATATATATATATATATATAGTGTCTGCTGAATTTTGGAGGAATTCTGGTGGTAAGTTATCTGGAGCATTTGATTCAGGTTTAAGTTTAAGCAGGAGTTTTTTTATGGTAGAGGTAGGTATGGGTATGAGAGAGAAGTATGGTCTTGTTGTGGCAGATGGGTCTGGGGGCAGTGTGTTGATTAGTGGGAAGTTGGCAGTGAAGTTGACTATACTGTCTTTAAAGAATGAGTTAGAAAGTGAGGCAGTTTTAGCTGGGGCCGTGTCCGGATCATGGGAGGGATTATCATTTTTGCCTGGGTATAATAGAGAGTTTCAGGACCAACAGAGCTTTTTAGGATTTTGCATATGGTCGTTTTACAGAGTAATGTAGTAGTCTTGTTTGTTTTTTATGAAAAGTCACTTTACTTGATTATGCAGTTGTTTCTGCTGAGCGAAGTCTGCAGGGTTTTTACTTGTATACCATAATTTCAGACCTTATCCCTAGCTTTCGTAAGTTGTTTGGTGGATTTGTTAAGTCAACTGGCCTGGTTGGCTTTCACTCTCCTATGCTGGGGAGGAGCGAGATTGACTAGTACATGAAGGAATGTTGAGTTATAGAATTCAACAGCATCATTCAGTGGTAGGACTTTAAGTGGATGCCAGTTGATATTTTGTACGGCATCATTAAAGGTAGTCGGGCAGAAGTGGGTTAGGTCTCTGGTATGCTTATAGTAGTGTATATTAAGCACTGGAGTTGGTGTGCGAATTATGTATGCCAGTAGGTGATCACTAATGTTGTTAGGTAAAGTGCCAGTGGGGGAGATATTACTAGGGTCAGAGACAAGGACCCAGTCTAATATTGAGCCATTGTTTTTATTGGGTCTGGTTATGGTAGTAATGAGTTGGCTGTACTTAAATAGGCTGATACTGTTTGTTGGGTGATGATGTATGATATCTAACCAGTTACTATTCACATCACCAGGAATTGTTTCATTCTCTATATTTTTGGATGACCAGGCAAGTATTTCAAGTACTGGGATATTGTTACCTGAGGGGATATATGTGACTATAATGCAGATGCATTTGCTGATATTCATTTTCAAGTACGATATTAGTATTTCGACTGCAGAAAATGTGGGAGTAGGTTTGTTATATGTGACTATATTAAATGTATTATGGTATATGAAAGCAATACCCACACCTTTTTTTCTGCACCTATCTGTTCTCAGGCAAGAGAAGCCTGATGGGAGGAGTTTTTAATATAAGATTCATAGGTTAGTACTAGGCTAACTGCCCTTGTGAGCCATTGTAAGCCTAACCAATTATCCTCTGTGGGGCTCAAGCCCTGTGCCTTGTCTTTGTAAGGCAAACACCTTAACCACTGGGCCACCCTTCCATTACGTTTTAGCCAAGTCTCAGTTGCTGCTACAATATCTGGCTTATAGTGTTCAATCCAGGCATGGAGATTTGGAATTTTGTTTGTAATGCTTTGGAGATTGATGGTAGTGATGTTAAGGGTTTTGTGACAGTTCTTGTGATACAGAGGGGAGTGAGTGGGTCCAGGATTGGGGTGAATTTCACTGTATAGTATCAGGTTGTGGTGAGTGTGTGGGATTAGTGGGTTGCAATTTTTTCTTTGTGTTGTATTTATGTATGTAAGTAAGTTTTGTTTTAGTTTCTACATGTAAGGTTAGAATTTTTAGCTTTTTAAGAAGGGGGTACGTGTTGCATATAGAGAGGGTGCTATGTCAGAAAAGTGAGTGAGTTCAGGCAGAAGAGTGGCAGTTACATGAGCTGGCTTGTAATATTCATGTATGGTTTCAGAAGAACTAAGTAGCTGTAGAAAGAGGAAGGATAGAGAGAGAGAGTAAGTAGTGCTAAGTTGGTGATGAATGGAATGTTGTGATGGAGGGGTATGTAGGGTAGTGAAGAGTAGGATTTATTTGTAAGATAAACTGGAATGTGAAGATAGCGTGGTGGAGTATAGGAGGGTGGGGTGCGAGATGGTCAATTATACAATTAGTGAAATGGGGGGTGTAGTGAAGAATGAATTAGTAGAAGTTTATGATTGGGTGAGCAGTAGAGGTAGGTGGAGCTTTGGTTAGGATAAATGTAATTGATGTGGGGGTGTGTGGGAATGGGGGTAGGGTAGGGGAGTGGAGTGAGCTTGAGCAAAGTGAGGGCAAACAGAGCGGGCAAAGCCAGGTGTGGGCACAGGAGCAGCAGATCACTATGCTTCAAAAAACTATCATTGAGACTTGCACTTCAGTTTATCAATGAGTAGTACAATGTTTAGAGTGGAGAGACTAGGTGACTAAGGACAGATGATAATGTATGGAGTGAGCCCTTAGTTTAGAAAAAAGAAGAGACAAGCAGGAAAGTCTTAGCCTTTAGCACACTTTCCTGAAGTTAGTTAGATGACAAAGTGATACAGAGACTAGGGAGAGAGAAGCATACTCAGTGGGAGTGGAAGAAAGATGGTGGTGGTAGTGTTGGTGGTGGGGGTTAGTGAACTGAGAAATATGCATGCATACCACAGCCTAGTTTAATTTGAAAAAAGTAAAAAAAATGGCTTTAGTACCAGGTGAGGAAGAAGCAATTGGGACACACACACACACACACACACACACACACACACACACACATATATATATATATATATATATATATATATATATATATATATATATATATATAGAGCTAGTGATGGTGTTCTCTTTCCTGCTGTCATTGGTTGGAGAGCAACAGTCCTTGTATTAGTTTCAGTGTCAGTAGATAGAATTTCAGCTAAGTGTATTCAGGGTGGTGGTAGGGGTTGAGGTCACTTTTCTATGTAGTTGACTAGTGCCAAGCTCACAGTTTCTTGGATGGGGCAGGGGGCTGTGTTGAGACCAGAGACAAGAGAAAGTTTTAAAAAGTTTCTTATGTGAGTGTTGCTCTTCTTTCAGCAGTTTGATTTTACACACTCTATACAATCAGAGAAGGACTCAATAAATTTGTATGTGTTGGAAGACTACCTTAAAAAATACTTTTTAGTGGAATGTATAATATGTGAAGTTTTTATAAAGAACTTACAATTCCAGGAGGAAATAAGTGGAGTTGAAGAAGAATGGCACCACCTTAAAACAGCATGTGTGAGGACTATAGAACTGACATGCAGCCGAGCAAGGTATAGAAATAAGATAGATAAGGAAAACTGGTGGTGGAATGGAGAAGTCAAGGAAGTCATCAAAGGAAAGAAAGAGTGCAGCAAAAAGTGGGAGGCAGAAAAGACCGACCAGACTAGGAAAGAATACTGGTTGGATAACAAAGTAGCTAAGAAAGGAGTTGCAATAGCAAAGAACAGGGCATCAGAGGCACTGTACCAGCTTCTGGAAAATGACTCAGTAAATGGCACAAAGAAAATATATAAGGTTGCAAGGCAAAGACTGAAAGATAGAAAAGATAGTCAGACATCCTTCATAAGGGATGCTAGCAACAACCTGCTCACCAATCCACAGGACATCAAAGGCAGATGGAAGGAGTACTTCCTCCAACTTCTGCATGTAGAAAACCCCACAGAAGCTGTACTGCCCCAGACACAGCCATGATGAGAGAAGAAGAGAACCCCACCATAGAAGAAGTAAGAATAGCACTAAGGAAAATTAAGTCAGGGAAAGCAGCAGGCTCAGATGAGGTCACAGCAGATATGATAAAGATGCTGGGTTAGATAGGGGAGAAATGGCTCATGATGGTACTAATAGCAGTGTAGAGAGAATGAAATATCCCAGATAACTGGAGAATAAGCATACTCATGCCAGTGTACAAGAACAAAGGGGGCATCCAGAACTGTGGGCAGTACAGAGGCATCAAACTCTTGTCACACTGCATGAAAGTTCTGGAGAGGGTGATTGATAAACAGATATGCAGAGCAGTAGAACGTAAGATGGGAAATGAGCCATTTAGATTCAGAACAGGATGTAGCACAACTGACCTGATGTTTGCAGCGAGACAGATAGTTAAGAAGAAGCTAGAGATGAGGATTGAGGCCAACTGGGCATTCCTAGATTTGGAGAAAGCAAATGACAAGGTCCCAAGAAAGCTGATTTGGGCAGTACTGCAGTGGTTTTTAGGTCCCTGAAACATTGGCAGAATTAGTGCAGGCTATGTACAAGGACCCAATGACTCAAGTTCAAACAGTGTTCGGTCTCACAGAGGGGTTACCAGTGGGAGTGGGTGTGCACCAGGGTTCAGCTCTGATCCCACTGCTGTTCATACTGGTGATGGATTACATTAGCAAACAGGTCGGAGGGGACAGAGCAACAAAGTTGCTGTATGCAGATGATGTGGCATTACAGGCAGACTCTGAGCAAGAACTCCAGCAAAGGTTAGAGGAATAGAATGCAAAATTGGAGGCACATGGGATGAAACTAAACACAGACAAGACAGTAGTAATGACAGCAACTTGGGGAAATCAGAAGAATATGAGAATTGAGATAGAAGGGAAGGTAGTGGAACAGGTAAATAGTTCAAGTATCAGGGAGGGGTAGTTGAAGAGAAGGGAAGTCTAAATGAAGAGGTCAAAGCTAGAATCAGAGGGGCTGCAGCCAACTGGCATAGAGTCTCAGGTGTAGTCTATGACAGAAGAATGCCAAAGAAGCTGAAAAGTAAGGTATACAAGACAGTGGTGTGACCAGTACTACTGGATGGTATAGAAGCATGGGCAGTAAAGGCAGAGCAGATGAGGAAGCTAGAGGTGATGGAAATGAAGAGCCTGAGAATGGTGGTAGGATGTGCACTGTGGGACAGATAAGGAAATGAAGACATAAGATCTGAAGCCAAAGTAGTTCCAATTGTAGAAAAGATCAAAGAGAACATATTATGGTGGTTCAGACACATGTGCAGAAAAGCAGAAGACAATCTGTTGAAGAAGATTTGGGACAGGCAGGAAGAAGGAAACAGGAAACGAGGATGTCCAGCAAAGAGGTGGATGGACTGTATGAGAGAAGATCTGTGACAGTCAGGCATGAGTGTTAATGAAGGCAGGAGTGTGGCATTGAATCGAGAGAGTTGGCAACAGTTAACACAATGTCCTGACCTCATGCAGAAAAATGGGAAAAAAGGGGCTGGTGATGATGATGATGATGATGATGATGATTACATTTGTTACCAACTAACGTGTTTTAAGTGTTTTAAGCTTCAATAGCTCATTTATTTATTTTATTTGCTGTTGGTTAACCAGGATAGTCCGTTGGGCCAAGAGAACCCGTTTTCAATGGAGTCCTGGGGAGAAAAGCTCCATTACAGATTACATATTATAGAGAGTTATATGCAGATGACATATTATAGAGATTTACATCCAAATTATTGTACATGACATCACGATTAACAGTGATTACAATGAGTAAAGTTAAGCATTAATACAATCAAATAATAAAACATATTAAAGTTGAAATCAAATTATATCATAGGCACAAGGATAAGGAAGTGAGTAGATAGGTGCATAAGGCTTTCAGGAGGAAAGGAACTATTAAGGAATCAATTACTGTCTGAGGTAGAGAGAGTAAAAGGTGGAATACAGTAGAGAGTATAGCAAGATTATGTGGAGTAGGAGGAGGAGCATTCCCATGTGGATGATAGGTAGGAGTGGAGTGATTTTTTAAAGGTAGGAAGGCTAGTGATGGTACGAATGGAGGGTGGGAGGGAGTTCCATAGGCGTGCTAGTGAAAAGGAGAGGAGGTTTTGTCCTGGGGGGCGATGGGGTCTATAGTCTTCTATTAGGTTTTGATTAGTAGATCTAAGAAGTCTTTGAGTATGGTGAATTTTAAAGGTAGTGGACAGGGAGGGACAGAGGGATGGTTGAAAAATGAGTTTGTGTGCATATGTTAGTTGAGTGTAGGAGAGGTAGTTGGGAAGTTCAAGCCAATTTAGTTTGTGGAGTGGTACACAGTGATGGATTTAAGATTTATTGCTAGTGGCAAATTTGGCTATTTTATCATAACAGGTTGAAAGTTTTGTTTTGAGAGATGATTGTAGATTAGTTAAAAGAGGGGCACCATAAAGGAGGGAGGGTAAGAGAAATGTGGTAGAGAGAGTGAGTTTGGTAGTAGTTGAGAGGAATTGTTTGTGACGATACAGCAGGCCTAGTTTTTGGTGTTTTTTTAATGTTTTGTAGTAGATGGGACTTGAAAGTAAGGTTATTATCAATTTGGACTCCTAGAAGCTTGGCTTCAGTTACCAGTTCAAGTGGGTTATTATTTTGACTGGTGATGGAGAATGGTTGTTGATCCAGTGTGTTGGTTTTAGAGGGGGTGAATATCATTAGTTTTGATTTAGCTGCATTAAGTGCAAGATGGTTGTCTTTCATCCACTGTTCTGTGGTGGAGAAGGCATCTTGAGTCAGCTTTTGGAGAGTTGGAATGGAAGATGAAGCACAGATGATTGTAGAATCATCTGCATATTGGATGATGTTAGCATAGGGGATAGAGTGATAGTAGTCATTTACAAAGATATTAAAGAGAAGGGGTCCTAATATGGAACCTTGTGGAACACCTGTGGGGCTATTAAGGAAAGAGGAGATGGATTTTTTCCACTTAACAGCTTGATGCCTGTCTGAGAGATAGCTGGTGAACCAATTTAGAACAGAAGGTGAAATGTTTAGCTTGGAGAGTTTAGTTAGAAGTAAGTTATGGGAGATAGTGTCAAAAGCTTTGGAGAGATCAAGTAGAATGGTAGATACAGTGAGGCCAGAGTCTCTAGCCTTGTTAACATTTTCGAGGAATGATAGGAGGGCTGTCATAGTGCTGGGATTGGGACGGAAGCCGTGTTGAGTAGAAGTTAGTAGGTTGTTGTCTAGTAAGTAGGGAAGGAGTTGAAGGTGAATACATTTCTCTAGAATTTTTGAAATAGGAGAGAGGATAGCAATGGGGCGGAAGTTGGTAATGCTAGTATTATTTCCTCCTTTATGGCAGGGAATTATATAAGCCTTTTTCCAGATTTGAGGAATGTGACTTTCTTGGATGGAGCGGTTGATTAGGATACTAATTGGCAGGGCGATAGCATCTGCAGCTATACTGAGGAAGTGTGAGGGGATGTTATCGGGGGCATTGGTGCAAGGTTTTAGCTTTTTCAGGAGTTTTTTGATAGTGGAAGTAGGGATTGGTTCCAGGGAGAATCTAAGTGGTTGGGAGGTAGTAGGATGACAGAGTGGAGAAGGAGGAGGAGTAGGGGGGAGAGGAGGAAGTTGGAGGTGGATGGTTGGAGGAGAAGGAAGAGGTTAGTTTGGAAATGCAGTCAGTAAAAAAAAGAGTTAAACTCAGTGGCAAGGTCATTGTCTTGTACGCTTGGGTTGGGGTTTGGGTTTTCAGTTGTACCGGGTTTTAAGAGGGAGGTTATACCTCTCCAGAAGTTTTGTGGGTAATTTTTGTATTTACTTGAAGAGAAGAGTAATAGTTGTGTCGGTCTGCTGTGATAAGCTTTTTTACTGAGTTACGAAGAGTTTTGTAGTCATTAAGAGTAGTGGGAGATTTGTGCTTCAGATAGCAGGCCCAGGCTTTATCTCTTAGTCGCATGGTTGTTAGTGTATTTTTAGTTAGCCAAGGGGTAGTTTTGTTTTTTATTCTTCTGGTTTTTAAGGGAGCATGTGTATCTAACAGGTTTAAGAAAGTGGAATTAAAGTGAGTGATAGCACTTTCCAGGGTAAGAGTTTTTAGTGGGTACCAGTTAAGGCATTTTAGGGAGTTAGAGAAGGCTTCTGGGTTGAAGTTTTTTTGGTCTCTGAAAGTGATGTAGTTATGAGAAACTTGTAGGGAAGAAGAGAGGCGTGTGGCAAAGATGGGAAGGTGGTCGCTTATTGAGTCAGGAAGAATTCCACTATCAGGGTAATTGTGGGGTGAGAGACTAATATCCAATCTATAGTACTGCCAGAAGAGAAGTCTTTAGAGGGCCTAGTAGTGGAGTTGATGAGTTGAGTGAAGTTATACAGGTTGATGTTAATGGAGGGGGTATGGGATTGAATGGTGGACCAATTGATGTTAGTGTCTCCCATGATGATGGTTTCGTTAGAAATATTGGAAGAGAACCAGGAGAGGATATCTTCCAGTGTGGGGATATTGTCGCCTGGGGGAATGTATAGTGAGGCTATGCATATATTTTTGTGTTTATTTAATCGAAGTAGGCCTATTATTAATTCTGCATTGTTGAATTGAGGAATAGCTTTATTGTAAGGATTAATGGATAGGGAGGATGAGTATAGTAGAGCTACACCACCTCCTTTTCGCTGGGTTCTGTCTGCTCTGATAATGGAGTAGTTGGCAGGAATTATCTCCACATCTTTTATATGGGGTTTTAACCAGGTTTCAGATATGCCTAAGATATCTGGTTTATTATAGTGTAACCAGGCTTGAAGGTTTGGAGCTTTGTTCGCTAAGCTTTGTGCATTCAGGGATGCTAATCGAATGGATTTTGAAGAAGGGGGGGAGGTGTTTGGGCCTGGGTTAGGATGTACATCCCCAGCTAAAAGTAGAGATGTTAGGATTTCTATTGTATAGTATGGGTTTTTGTGTTTTTTGTCATAAGTAGTAGAGGTTGTAGGAGATATGCTTGGTAGGGTGTGGGTAGTAGTTTTTAGTGAAATAAGTTTGAAGTGAAAGCAGAGATTGGGTTTGATAGGGTAAAGTGTAGGAGATATTGATATGACTGAGTAGGGGTGAAGTAAGTGGAGAGAGGAGGTTGTGTGATAGAGTGGGGAGTGAGATAGCTTGTTAGGCTGGGTAAGGTAGTAGATGAAGGTTAGGTAAAGTAAGAGAAGTATTTGAATGGAGAAGAGTGTGTACTTTGGATGCATGTTTGGGTTTTTATGGGATATTTATGGTGAGTAGTAAGAGAGATTAGGGATGTGTGGTGTATAGAGAAAGGGGTTGATGGGATTTGTGGTGGAGGAAAGTTGTGCAGGGGAGGGAAATAAAGGAGGAAGGGGTGGAGTTGTGGGAGAGAAAGTAGGTGTGGTTATGTGGGTATAAGTATGGATGTGGTGGGGTGGGTGGGATTTGGGGGTAGGGTAGGGGAGCGGAGTGAGCCCGTAGGGCGAACAGAGCGGGGAAGAACAGAAGGAAGAACCAGCAGCAGAAAAAGTATTAGCCACTGCAGCTGTGAAAGCAATATAAGCAGGTAAAGTATGTGAATAAAAAGGTAAGATAACTAACTATCAGAAAAGAAACAGAGGGGTAAGTTATCTATGGTATTCTGTTCAGGGGTGGAAGAACCAGGATATAGGTGGAGAACAATGGCTCGAAAGATACCTAGGCAGCTACTTAGGAGGGGAGCCAAATAAAAATAAAAGATATATTGCCCTATGGATGGTAGGTGCTGCTACCTAGTGGTGAAATAGAGATAGGCAGGCTGAAAAGGGGGTGGAGGACACTTAACCTGTACGGAGGGAAATATGTAGGACTCAGTTGACCAGAGGAGGGGAGTAAGGTCTTGTGGTCTACGGTAGGCTGCTGGCTCACTTACAAGGGAAGTTATAGGAAAATACAAATGTTAAGTAGGTAGTTTGCAAAGACAGTAGTTGGTGTTAGGCTACCTACATTCCCAAAAGTTACTCAGGGGCAGTCTTCAGTAGTACTTCTTTAGTCCAACAATAACCAGCAACTTCCAGAGAAGAGTCAGGGGTATTGGCGGGAGGTATTCCTTAGGCTTGTTATGAATGGGCGGAGCTTCTGGAGAGAGTTTTCTGGTGTGGAACTGTAAAAAGAGAGGAAAAGATAATCTAGGATTAGGTTTAATAGGAGGTTATGGTTACAAGTGACTAGAAGAGGGAGTACAACGGAGAGTATGCAAGGAGTGGGGAAGAGATAGGATAGAGGAGTAGTAGGTAATACAATGCAGAAGGGGTAAGGGAGAGAGGTAATACAGTAGGGAGTTAGAGAGCTGTAGAATATACCACAGAGATGAAGTAGAATGAAAAGGGTGAATTTGAAGGGAGATAGGTGGTTCGTAGAAATAGGGACTGAAGGAGGGAAGGTATAGGGGGTTAGCAGTGAAGGAGAGTAGTAGTAGAGGCAGCAGAGGTACAGAAGGTAGATATTTGCAGTTTAAGTATAGTAAGTACAGGGTTAAAAATACAGTTGCTTCTACGAAAAATAAAATAGCTCTACAATATATATGCAGGTTACGTATGAAACAGAACAGGGTTACAAATGTAGTTGCATCTACAAAAGCAGCTCTACAACAGTAATAAGGTATGGGTAGATTAAGCACTTACAAAAAAGAGATTAAAAGCAGTATGCAGCCCTATAGACAAGACACAGCATAAAACAGTGCAAGCTAGTACAAATATGATGAGGCAGGGCTATCTAAGCATTGAGACTGGCTTTGATACTCAGTAAAATGATCAAATAATAGGCAATATATTTCACTAGACAATAGCGCATAGCATAACCAATGTTATATATGGAAGATATACAAAGCAGGCCAGATTCACAGTGCCTTAGTGAAGCAGAAACGCTCCAGACATCAGAATATGCCTTTTCATCAGTTGTATTGCAGCGACATTGTGTTGCAAGGTCTACGTGAAGGATAGTATGGTTGGAAGGGGTGAGAGAAAGTCACTCACTCCTTCTAATAGGGTCCGCTTAGTTTTGTGGCGTTGTATAGTCATTTTGGTGGCATACACGCTTGTGCTTGCTTCTATTTAAGTATAAGGGAGAGAGAGAATATGTACATAGACCAGTAAATTCCCGTTGTGAGGGCAAAGGTATCACATGCATCTATGAATGCTTTTCTGTTAGCTGAAAGGAGTAAAAGGTAGTGCACGTGGCCCAGAAAGTCGCCGTAGTATGGCTGACTGGTATCATAAGCACTGTGGGGTTAAATCTACGTGGAACTTGCTTGCATTTGCTTTTATTTCCATATTATTATTTCCATACTCAGTATTAAAACAAATAGACAAGCAGTGTTATACAGCACTAGTATAGCCATTAAAACAGTTTCCAAATCTTTGCACAACTGGAGTGAAGAGAATAGAGAGTGTTTTCATCAAGGATTATAACTTTCAAGTGGAGTTGGTACGTATAACTTTAAGAAACAAAAATTCTCATAACTTGTTACAAGAGAATGGAAAATACCGAGTCAATCAGCCTCTAGCAGCACTCCCCTTTAGTTGGTAATGGGGAGGTGGTAAATATGTTTCCACAGCTACTAAAACTAAAAGTTGTCTAAATGATACACTAGGACAATGTTTAATACAAGCACATCGAAAAAAGCAAAAAGAAAGAGATCACCCTACAAATTCAAAAAGCTAAATATATTCATAAAAACACATTTGTTGATACTATTGAAAACATTTATATTCCTTCTCAGTCAATAAATTGCAGAAATATAGTACGCAATAAAGCAGGAGAAGCAAATGAAAGTATAATATCCAATCGGCTTATCCAACAAGGAATGAAGGATCCTAACACTCAAAGTCCATACCAAGATGAGGAGAGAGTAACTTTGGACAACTTAAAATAAGGTAATGTGAACAACATGTGTCCAATGACTCCACATTTATGCAATAAATGAATACAGTTTCTGTGTTCCCCATCTCCAAAGTGTTATATATGGAAATAATTGTTGTCTTTCACAATATAAACAAAATGATTGGGAATACATTTTGAAAAGTGATAAGGTAAAAAATAATGATAAAAAAATTGGGACTACCAGTTGAAAGTCTTTTGATGATAATGATATAAAATTGTATTCTTCGGTTAACTTGCTAGATTCTAGGTACTGCTAAGATTCTAGGAAGTTATAGTAATAATGATTATGAGATTCTAATTTTAGGAGACTCTGTTTATGTCCAACTGAGGGTCAACTAAGTGGATTAAATAAGAACAATATCACTGTTAGTGCCCTATCTGGTTTAAAGTTGACTGACACAACATGTATGTTTCATAGACTAATTACAGTAAATCCAAGGTACAATAAAATCCCTATCCATAGTGGGGCTAATGATCTTTGAAATACACACTAAACTATATAGAAAATGCAATTTTATCATTAATTGAATCAGCAAGAAGTGACTGACTAAAGAAAACAGCATAAATCCACTCTGTACTATGTACTGACTATATTTACACCAAAGCCCAAATATACAACAGAAGGTTAAGACAACTTTGCCTTGTCTTCGGTATCAAGTGTATTACCTATTGGAGGAGTGTTTCAGTGACAATTGCATGTTTATCAAAGATCAATTATACATCAGTGATTTTGGGGCCACTTTTTATTAAGTAAAATAACTGAAGTACTCCAACCTCTACAGGGTCTGCAGACAACAAATAATAGCAATTAATAAGACAAGAAGATGTGATACTGTTATAAAATGTTTCTACTGTAATGCTCAAACTCTCTGATGCTGTAACTCAAATAACATTCACTACCTCAGCTTTATGAAATATAAATGTTTAAGGAATGATATACTAGGAGGTGGAGTTTTATTATTAGTTCATGAAAGCATCAACCCCCCCCCCCCCAGTATCTACTGATAACCTATTAGAAAGTGTAATTGTTGATTTACATAATGTCTGCCAAAGTAGCTCTCTAAAGATTATTTTATGCTATCATAGCCTTAATACTGATTCAAATGCACATTGTGATTATTTAAACAAACTATAATATACTGGGCAAAATAAATATATTATTATTGGTTGGTTTTAATTACCCCAATATAGATTGGAATAATCTTTCAGATATCAACATTTATTCTACACATTCTACATGATTGGTTTCATTTCGCAGACTATAGCATTTGGGACAGGAGAACACTAGGGGAAATTATTTATAGCACATTATTTCTTCTGATATTCCACACACATTCCATATAATGCCCAAGTTAAATCTATATTAGGTATTTCTTATCCTAACTCCAAACAATTCAAAAATGCTTAAACCCTCTGTTGAAACATGTCTAGAAGATACAATTATGGCAACATTAATTTGCAAACACTGCAACAATCATTTAATAATGCTAATTGGTCTGAGAAATTAACAAAGGAGGATACCTACTTTGGTAATACCACCTTGAAAAATATCGTAAAACAGAATGTGGAAAGTACAATGACATAAATCAAAAGGATCCAACTCTAACTTTCCTCATTTGTGGAATCAAGTATTACAAGAACTTTATTAAAATAAGAACGGACTCTTTGACACATATAAAAACATCTCAATGAGTACAATGAAAAGTATCTAAAAATTAATAAGGATTTAAAATTAAAGTAATAGAAAAATCAGAATATGAAAATAAACTAGATGAATACAAGATCAAAAAGAAAAGATATTACCAATGCATACATTGAAATACAAGACATCAACATATACGTTATTTTGTGGTACAGAGTTAATTGCCAATGTGTTCAAGAATTACCTTATCAATAGTTATAGCACTGCTTTCACTTATGGAAACACTGTTTCATTGAACAGTATTCTAACTGAAGCCCCTTGCCATTTTGTCAGTATGTCACCAAGAAAGGCTAATTACACTGTATTAAGAAGGCAACATCTATGAGACCTGACAAATATCCTATCAGTTATACCATACAATATCAGGGAATCCATTTTACCATTTCTTAAACCCATTTTAGTAGACTCTGTATACTGGTATGCTATCAAGATTTTGGAAAATTTCATTTTACCGCAGTATATAAGAAAGGCAAGATGAAGTTCAAAACTATCATCCATTTAGCTTAACATCAGTCCTCACCAACTTCTTTGATAGTTGTACTGTCCAAGTTATTAATAAAGGTACTGAAATGGAGCTACTAAACTTCTCTCAAAATGGCTTCAATAAAAAAAAAACAACCTTAACAAGTCTAAAGATTTTATGCACAGATATCAATTGCCTTAGTCACTAGCTTACTATTTGGCATAAAATCTGTAGATATGGCCAAGTCATTTGAGTCTTTATCCCATTCAGTTATTCATAATGTGTTGATTACTGCAAATATAAACCCATATATTGGATGGCTCGTGGAATAGTTAACAGGTAGAGAAAAGGCTGTAACTGTACGTGGAAGCAACTTTGATTATTTACTAGTGAAAGTGGGTGTTCCTCAAGGATCAGTTTTAGGTCCAATTTTATTTAACCTTGTATTTGCCCCCATTCCTAAGAATAAATATTGCTGGATGGTAAATATGCTGATAACTTAAAGGTCAAATTTGCTATTTACAATGATAAAGGTACTGCAAAAATCAATTCTTACATGTCAGAAGTCCTCTCCTTGGCTGAATGTCAGATTTAGCATGGATAAATACTGAATGATGTACTTTGACACTCCTAAAAATTTGGTACTCTATTTATCTGAAGAAGGCTAGGCTTGAAAAGGTCCTAGTTATCATTAGTCTAGTACTTACCCATGAACCTATTTACTCTACCTGAAGTGGATGTCTACAAGAGCTTTAGTATAATAATTAGTAACAACTTTTCATCTGATAAAAGATGTGGATGCAATTAGATACCAAGTCATGAAATTACTTGGTAGTATGGTAAAGAATTTAACAACAAGGGATAGTAATTGCCTTATATCGTTAGATAAAACTTATATAAGAGTAGTAGACAGAACTGCAATCAGAGTTATATGGATAGATGCTAAGTACTCAAACTTGTATACCTTAAACTTTCGATATATTCGAGGAAAGCTTCTACTGGCTTATAAGGTATATTACAACGAAACTTTACAAGCAATGTTTAACATCAACTTTTACCATAGTAAGGCAACACTTTGGAATTGTGAAATGTAAAGTTATTCAATACTACATTGAAACTATCCTTTTTAACTCTAAGAGTTATGGAACAAGCACCCAGTATATATCATATCGTCAAACATTTTGAATATATTTAAACTCAGTCATACCGCATATGAAAATTTAGCATAGGATCCTGAATTGGTAAAATCAGTTTTCCTCATTGGTCTCTGACCTGAACACTGCCTCTGAACTTTTGTACAAGATACACATTTCTTTTCAGAGATAAATTAGAGTGCAACAGATTGCCACTATCACAGAACTTAAGGTTGCATAAGAAAGATTTGTCTGCATGTAGATCCCTGTTCTGCATATCACAAAGGAACCCTTGTACACATTACTCAGAGTGTGCAGATGACTATATATATAGTCTTAGATAATAGACTTGAAATGTAAACGATCCTCATTGGACTCACAACATTCCACAATAGGGTTTTAGTCTATAGATAAAACTGACTCAGAAACAATAGTACTAATTCTGGCAGGAAACCATGTCACAGAAACAGAAGTCAAATGCAAGAGATGCTGTTTCCTTATGTATTTTGTTGCATTTTGTGTGAGCTGTTGCACTCCTTCCCAGCTAAGGTGTATGAATCAAAAATCCCTCTACATTGCTGAGATCCTTGCAAATGTCCCTTTTATGTGATGTCATGCAACTTATTTATGAAGCCCAGCAAAAATAAACACATTGAGACAGTAGCTATAAAAATATTTCATTATTTAATACAGAGATCCTTTATTCATGATCTTATATTATATGAGTAAGTATTACTAATCAGGCATAACTTAGGTAAATGAAGAGTAACTTGCTGAATTCCATTGGGTCATATTAAGCACCACAATGAAAGTTTTAGTTTGCAGAACTCCAACCACTGGCACAGTAGTGTTCTATACTTCACTCCAAAGTGCTAGTACGTTGTAACTGATTGTGTAAAAATAAGAGGGGATTAGATGGGCTTCTCCATATTTTTTCAGCTGTATCACTTCTCAGTAAAATAAAATCAGTGAATTAAAACTGGGAAAACTTATTTGTAGTGCATGGAGTGCCATGCTTACACTCCAGTATTGGGGGGGGGGGTGGCAAGCCAGTTAAGTGCTTCAGTAGGTCTAGACCCAATTTTAACAATTGCTAAGCACACCCCTAAATGCTGTTAAGACTGTGCTTTGCACTAAAAACTTACAGTGCCAACCAGCAAATGACAGCTGGAGAACTTACAACAGCTTCTTTTCTGCCAACTGTCTATTCCTACAACCTGCTCCTGATTTTATGTCAGAATGATTCATGGACATATCTAGCTGCTTGACAGTGCTTGCTAAGTGCTTTACTGGCTTTAAAAAGCAGTAAAACATGTTGTGCATATTTTATTCTATTTTTCCTGCAATGAAAAGTACACAGAGCAAATAAATCTCCATGCACTACAAAGAAATATGATTGGATCTCAGATCATAAACTAATATCAGAAACATAGCTAGGGCAGAAGCCCTGGCTGCAAAGTGTTAGGGGTTGCATTTGGCTGATCCTGATCACTCTTGAATGCATGGCATTTGCAGTCAGACCTGAGCATTGTAGCACTCTTTATGTGGTCTAAACTATAGAAGCTCCTTACTACATTTTAGCAAGAAGTTTGCTTTACTTAAAACATTTTTTTAACGAAGTCCTGAATGTTGTAGTACTCAATGCAGAGTATAAACTTTAGCAACTGCTTGCTACAATTTAAATTAAAAAAAAAAAAATACGAGGAAGGGGGTTTGGGGACAGGGTGCAGAAATGGGACCTGATTGGCTCCAGGGTCGGGACTGAGGGGGCATGGGTCTGTTCAACTGACTGTTGTGCCATTAGGAGGAATGCACCTTTTTTTGTATGTGTGTGGTATGTAGTATGGATTGGGTATTGCACTGCAGATTTGTAAGCAGCAGCCTTTTTTAAAGTTGAGAGGATGAGACACATCTTTGTGGCACCAGCGCAGGGTGCTAGTTGACCCAGTAACTCCTCTGCCTAATATTATGTGTTCTTGGCATGTATGCCAAGATTAACCTCTCAAGATTTACTTGCATCCATGACTCAAACAAGAAAAAAGCAGGCTACAATCAGAGACATGATCAAAATCCTCTATACAAAGTATAGCAGAATTGGCCTTGAGTTGGAGTTTTTATGTTCTTTACAATATGATTTGGTTTAATAATAATGGATAATATACATTTAGAAGTATCTTTTGAAAAAACATAAATTTGAAGTATTAATCTTTATATAATGATATATGTTTCAACATATTTTTAGCATATTTTATTGATGTCTTTCATTTCCTTTTTTACATTTTAGTAGACTTCTTTGCTCTAATATATTTCACTACTTCTATTTCTCTATTTAAGAGTATGTAGCTGTATTCATGTTAATATATATATTTGCTAGTCCACATATGACATTTTTATTTTGAAATATTGATGTCCATTCACATAAATGTAGACAGTGTCTAATTCTACAATAATTAATTTGGAAATTGCTGACATAGTTACTTATTACATACAAATATCCGATAAGAAGACAGAGATGTAATTAAATGCATCTATCTGTGTATCTGTCTATCTGCCTGTTATCTATATTAATTTCCCTTGTTTTTCCTTTCCTCTTTCTTTCTTCCTTGTCCTTTCCAGTTCTTCGCTTACTCTTCTGTTTACTCTTTTTTATCTCATTCGTTTCTGCCTGCCATGCTGTCCTCCCTCATTCTGTCATTCTTGTTTTCATGCATGTGAATGATGGTTTTCTCTTGTCTCTTTTTGAAGCATGCTACCTGTTCCTCTGAGACAAGCTTGCTTTTCATTTTGGCTCCCTACTGAAATGTCAAAATTCGAAGTGTTGAGAGTCCACAAGATGAGACAAAAAGAAAGACTGAAAACACAGGAGAAGTGTGAATTTTAAACATTGCTCTTCTTCTTTAAAGTTCTTTTTGCAAGATGGGCCAGCCCCCCACACCCCCTGAACTTATATCTACCAACTCCGAGATCACCATACCTTGGAGTAAAGGAAATATTGTGAGAAATTACATCTCGGACTTTGCATATGTAAGTCAGTCTCTGCATTTTGGGACTTGCTGTAATGGGTCCTGACATTTCAAATCATTACTTTTCATTTCTCTTATATATATATATATATATATATATATATATATATATATATATACATATTTATATTTATATATATATATATATATATATATATATACACACACACACACACACACACACACACACACACACACACACACACACACACACACACACACACACACACATAATCTTTGTTGGCACTACACTTTGACAAATTGCTGATGAAGGATTTTTTTTTTTTTTTGCCTTGATGATGTTTGATTATAAAATGTAAACATTTACTCCTTTCACGGTGGCTTTTTCCAGAAGGCCCACTGCTGGTTTATATTCACATTTAGGTCTCCATCTGCTTAGACCACATACTAGGTAAGTGTACTTTGCGTGGAACCTGAATTAAATGGGTCATTGTTCCGTACATGAGGATTTAAACATTTTCCTAATGAAACAGTATGCTTATTCTATATCACAGGAGTCCTCCAAGTACTATTGTATCACTTTCATAACAACTCTTATATATTTTCTCTTTCATCACCTGTCATTCTGATGACTAAGAGAGAATATCAATAGTTGCACCATGTGCTATGATGTTGGTAATGCAGTGATACATGGGTTTCTGACCCTTCATCTTAAAAACATAAAACATGATACACATTCAGGTTTGAGGATTCCTACATGAGGTGGCTTTCATTTTGGTAAAGATGAAAGTAATTGTTGACTCTTCAAGGTTTCCCTTTGTCAACCTGCTAAATGAAACCAAGAATTTCAAAACTTAATCAGAGCTCATTTGACTCAGATATGGTATCTTCCATCTTGCCATCTATAACTTCTCAAAAACTTTGCCTCAGTAATGAAAGACTAGAAGGATGCAGCCTCCTGGGATGCTTCAGTTTTGATAAATTTTTAATACATTGAGGAAAAATTCATATTCTTCTCATGGGATATCAGATATCTGGGAATTCTACTGATATAATCCAAAACATTTTTAATTGACTCTATCATACTTGATCCTGACACTTATGCTGTTACTGTGTCATGACTTATCCTAGATTTATGTGCTTGCCATATCATGACAGTGCTTATACCATAGTTAATCCTAGCTCTTGCATACCTGTCATATCATGGTTGTGTTTATGTCATGATTAATCCTTGGTCATGTGTTCTTAGTATTTAGAGGTATCATCCTTTTAAATTGTTTGAGTTGTACATTTTTATAAGTGTTTTATAATTATTTTTATTGGAATGATTCTATAAAGTGTTTTGGCAAAAACAATAAAATCTATCTTGATTTAATGCCAGGATTTAACTGGACCAGTGTTACTCAGCCTAGAGCCATCTGACCAAAAAAAAAGAAAAAACATCAGCAGATGAAAGAAGATGATCAAAGCATGGAAAGTAGAATCCAGATTGCATTGTGAAAGCCCCTGAATCCCCAAATTAGTGTACCCCTTAAGTTATACAATGAACGCAGAGGTCACACCACTTTGGTTAGGAAAAAAAAACTAAGGGGTATTTTATAGTTAGTCTTTTTTTTTTTATCAAGTAGTGTAGTTTTTGGCAGAGTGGTTCTTGAACATATGGCCTCCACTTGATTAATCTTAACTCTTTCCTTCTAAACCTATTATAATTAATCTTAGGTGTGTTTGTACCATACCATATTTCACAGTATAGATATGTGTGTTATTTTTGATGAATACTCCCAAAATATAAGCTATAGTTGAATTGGAAATCTTCCCAATTGCTGATATATATATATATATATATATATATATATATATATATATATATATATATATCTATATTTCACTGAATTTATTTCACTGAACTTTCACTTCACTGAAAGTTCAGTACATCGACAAGCATTTGACCCCTTCCCCCATGTTGTGCACCCTGGAGTTGATATATATAGTAGGGGGTGGGGCACAGCCCCCACACATCGGGGTGTGGCCAAGCCCCCCACCTAAAATGCTTGTCGATGTAATGAACTTTCAGTGAAGTGAAAGTTCAGTGAAATGGGATTCAGTGAAATGAAGTAGACCCATATATATATATATATATATACATGCACACACACTCACACACACACACACACACACACACACACACACACACACACACATATATATATATATATATATATATATATATATATATATATATATATAAATATATGGGTTCCATACACTAGATCGAATTTTCACGAATTCAAAATAGTGCATGGAATGCTCACTGCAGCAAAAGTGCACTTAATCGAAAGTGCACTTATGCAAAGCTCAGTACAATGAACGGGTGTTGTACTGAACTTCCGTGGAGTACTCACGGACCTTAGGGTTAGGACACGGGTCATAGTAAGGGGATAGCCCATAGGGCTATCCCCTTACCATGAGGTCCGTGATAACTGCAGCGCAGTGAAGGACATAGCAATGTCCTCCACTATGGTGCGAGAGTCACGAACCTTAGGGTTAGGGCATGGGTTAGGCTAAGGGGATAGCTTTACTAACTATCCCCTCACTCTAACCCATGCCCTATCTCTAAGGTCCGTGACTATCGCACCATAGTGGAAGACATAGCTTGTTTTTTATGTCCTCAACTGTGCTGCGGTGTTTTCGGTGAAGTGCAGTTATGCAAAAGTTCACTTTCATTAAAGTGAACTTTCGCAGAAGTGAGGCTTCCTATTACAAGTTTGAAGTAGTGAACTTTCGTTCTTGTAATAGGAATCCATATTTATATATATATATATATATATATATATATATATATATATATATATATATATATATATATATATATATATATATATCATCCTGTCCAGAACTGAATATCCGCCTTATGTTTGTTGAGCTCTGAGACAAAATCCATCTCTCCTATGACCTTGGACATAGTAAAGTCCATATCAAAAATGAATGACTGTACAATTATGTATTATATATTCCAATGAAATATTTTTCTATTGCATTTATTGAACAGGGTATGAGAATGGATCTTTCAGAAGTGGGAACTGGAGCATAATTTAGCCTAATCAAGAAAGACAAACTTATATTATTTATTTTTAAGCTTAAAATAACAGAATAAATGTTGTTCATATTAGCATGTATCAATAAATAAAATTACAGCAAACAACCAATTAAAGTATTTCATTGTAATCATTACATTTAAACTGAATTTGCATCATTTAAGCATTTCTACTATTAAACCTGGAAACATTAGCAAGTAAAAATAAGCAAGGGTCATAATCAGGATATTCTGAAATTAATGAATTGCTGATTTGACATTTCACACTGATATATATATAGCAAGGAAAGAATGCTATATCATATATCAATGGTAAAGCCATACAGATAAAGGCTCAAAGTAGATGCAAGTAATAAATGATACATCACCCTGGAAATATTAGTTGCATGACATTTGTCAATTTGAATGCAAAGTAAATAAGGTTTATATAAAATAAATAATGGTATACTTTTTTGAAAATATCCATAATAAAAAACTAGCAAGACATGGACACCTAACTGTTTTATGAAGGGAAAAGCAAAAGTAAGTCATGAATGATTAAGGAAACTGTGAATGACATAGTCAAGGCTTTTTTAGTGTTCTCAGGACAGAGCTAAGCAGTCACTGACATGACGGAAAAAAATAAATGTGGTAATTAATCCAAATTAATATCAGCATATTTATATCAACATGTTTAATCAGTTTCAATACAAAAAAAATCAAATAAATTAATATTACACCTTTTATCTTATAGCTTATAAAAGGCGTTGTACATCCTGCAAATGTGATGCAGCTTTCCAAAATGTTAGATTTTTCTTTAATTTACATCAGCTCTTTTATTGAATATTCCCGGCATTCAACGATTGCAACATTTATACTCCAGCAATAAATACTAACTAACTAACTAACTAACTAACTAACTAACTAACTAACTAACTAACTAACTAACTAACTAACTAACTAACTAACTAACACACTACATAAACAGCTACTGGCCATTATAGATCTTTGTACTGATAATTGTTGATTTAGATGTTAATGTTTTAGGTTTTTATGAATATATCCAGGTAAAACATTAACATTTTTTAAACTTTTTTCAATAAATCTTATTATTGTCTTATGTCTAGATTTCGTATGGGATTGATAAATTGGGCGACATGCCCGAAGATCAAATATCACACAATTAGTTGCAGGTTCCTTATAGATTAAGCAGCCACTGATGATACTGTGTAGACTGCAGTGTAGTGAATTACCTTATAAAATGTAATGAATCATGTGCATGTCTTCTTATGCATATAAACAAATTTCTACTGTGTGTTCAACGTCAGGACCAATAATGAGGAGATACAGAAGGTCAAAAGTAAAACTTTGTGAGAACTCAAAATGTAAGGTGACACGTTCTTAACTTGTGCGTGATACAGTAGCTATCTTTGGATGTTTACTTGTCATAGGTCATTTCTACACAGTTTGATGGCCAGTGGCTGTGACAATATGATTGGTGTTTGTGCAGCACTGCTTGTTCCAGCAAGCAGTAAACATTTACCCATAGGGATGGCCTCAGGAAGATAGCCGTTTCTCTAAACTAATTTAGAAGTCACTGCTGATATGGAATTGAAACAAGGTGGAGTAATGCTTCTTGCTGAACTCAGAGTGAATGGGACAGGACAAATTGTGCTGCTCATATACTTAGTTGATAAAGTTAGCTGATAAAGCGAGGCGCTTCAAAAATTTTGCACATGGTAGAAAGAAGGGAGCTGGATATATACTGAACTAAAGATGACCTCCCACTCTTTTGGTGAAAAATTGAAGCTGTGGAATGCTAATAGAAAGTAGCAGAATACTGAATAAAGGAGGTTTACAAAGCAGTATCAACTGGAGTGAGCTGTATGTAACCAAGCTGTTCTACAAGCTGATGAGACATTCCTCTAACACCATATTTAGTCTAAATGCAAGGATGACTGAAGAAGACTACTGCAGTGTATTTGTTAAATCATCAGAAGGTGCATTTGCTTGAAAATAAAGCAACTGATGGGATATGAGGAAATTTCCTTCATGTGGATGCTGAACTATTCATCTAACAATCTATTTCTTTTTATACTTCTTAATTGGGTTTATAGGCTAGGATATTGAACCCCTCATTCTTAGAGCAAATATTATTTTGATGTCTGTAGTACATTGATAAGATTTACAGCTGCAGCATCTATGGTTCGGTTCAGACTAACAGTTATTGTCTGTGCAGAGTTTGGCATATTTTCTTCATGTTTGTGTACATTTGTTACAAATACCATAGTTTCCTCACAAAACCTTGGATGATTGGATGTTGTGTGTGTGTGTGTGTGTGTGTGTGTGTGTGTGTGTGTGTGTGTGTGTGTGTGTGTGTATGTGTGTGTGTGTGTGTGTGCGCATGTGCATGCACCTAACAAGTATTTAACCTCTTCCTTGTTTATGTCTAAAAAGGGCCAGACACCAACCAACTTGCAAATGTTAGCAAATAATAAACAAATAAGTAAATAAATCTTGGCAAATATGGAGGATAAAGGTTATTGTTTAACTGTGTTAAATGTCTTTGCCCTAGTACTCTGTCTTAAATTTATGGCTGATTAAAAGGGACTACAACTGTAATTCTATAGAAATTATAGATGCATAATAATTTTATTGCAAGGATTTTGTTTTTATTGTTTAACATGTTTTACTGATGTTAACAAATATACAATAAATACAACAGAAAGGAAGATATTACAAACATTATATAACACTCATAATTTATAATTTAGTCTCAAAAAAGTAATTATTTAAATATATTAACAATTTGAATATTTTTTTATATTTAGTAATCAACATCTCCAACTTCTCAACAACATGATTTTATCACATTATTTACAGATTTTATTCACAACACTTTTTTTCTCATTTTTATGTAAAATAGTGGCTAAATCCAGTCATTCTTATTGACTGCACAGCTTTGTGCTAGTTCAGTTTATTTGCCTTTCTTGAGTGCAGTGATATACTTTTGGTAGTTTTTGCACTGCAGTAAATGCACTTTGCATTATATGCAGGAGCTCATTGATTACACTATTAATGGTTCAGAGTGGTCATTCAAGGATTTGCGTGACAGAGGTGAGGCACACGGACCTTGCGAATAGGCAAGCAGGGAAAAAGACCCATGCAGTATGTTACAATTAGCTTTCCCCTTTCTCCCATAGGGCATGTTCAGTTTTTTTTTGAGCTGCCTTTCCCCACTGGCTTTTCCATGAAGCTGCTGGACTCCAGTTCAAGCACATTTCTTTTTGACACTGATGAATTCTAAGTGGCTAACAGTAAACTGTTTAGCAAATACATACCTTTTGAGTAACAACTTTAGATCCTACAAATTACGGTTTTGGCTGCCGTAAATATTGAATTCAAACTCAAGTTGAAGTGTTTGTTTTTTCCCTCTCCATTATTCTGCTGTACTCTGAGCAAGTGCCATCATGAAATTTGTGACAATAACACACACGTGCTTTCATAGCAATACTTGGTTTATTGTGTTTCATGTGGCTCTTTGTTTACTATTCAGTGAACAGTTAAAAAGTAGATCACAAATATATGACTGCCCTCTTGAAGCAGTACTTGAGATTTTAAGAGTTGAAAAGATATTGGGCCAGATTCAGGAAGGCTTACACGGAGTTTAAGAGTAGTGTAAGCCTCCGTGTAAGCCTCCTGATTCAGCAACAGCCCAAATCTCCATGTAAGAGACAGCTAACACGTCTCTTACATGGAGTGGGCGTGGAAATGCTCAATACCTCATTTGCAGCTGACAGATATGCAAATGAGGTATGTGAGCGATCCACGAAGCCCAAACCAGTCCGTGTAACGGACGTTATTGCAGAAATGTACTCAGCTGACAACTGAGTACATTTCTGCAAAATTAAAATGGAGCTATGTCAGCTCCAAATAAAGGGTGCATTTGTTATAGCATGCCAATGGCCAAATATGTGGCCATTGGCATGAAAAAGTGTAGCAAAAATAAATTATATAACTTTTTTTTTTTCACGGGATTTTTGTGTTTAACTGCAGCGACACCGCAAACGGGTGCGCTACCTAAAACTAAAACCGGCTTATAAGCCCACAATTGTGGGATTTATGTATTACATGGAATGTCAATGGAGGGACTTGCAGACTAAAACAATATGGCCTCCGCTTAGTGCTTGTCAAGCTGGGCAAGCTCCGTGTAAGATATGTAACTAAGCATTACTAGGCAATCCTATGTAAATGAGGGTTACAATACTGAATCACACTGCCACATAGGTAATGAGCACTTTCTGAGTAGTGTAAGAGTTAGAGAAGGGGGAGGAACAGAGTAAGAGGTAGGTGACATCACGGGGGGGAAGGATAGAAAGAAATGTACCAGATTGGAGGGCAATGTAAGGTAACAGATGACAGACAGACATCAGGGAGGGAGGTGTGTCCCAACAGAACACTAGGAAAGTCAAGAAATTGAGGGCATACGCTATCCCTACACTCTAAGTTTCTTGATATATGTGCATGCGCGCGTGTGCGCGCGTGTAAGGCAGGTTCTACATGTGGAGCGTGTTGCAAACTGTTTACAACGGTTTGCGCTGGCGCACGTGTGTAAGGCAGTGTGCGCTGCTTTTAGCATGAATCAGCCTAGCTAACACCGTAAGGATGTGTGCGCGTGTAACACCGTGTAGGGATGTGTACGCTGCTTAAGTGACTGTGAGCGTGTTCAAGCTGGTGTGCACAATGCTCCCCTTTAGGAAACAGAGAGGAAACAGGAAACAACCAAAATACACGGAAACTGCCAGGGAATACTGCTGGGGTTAAGTGGTGGAAACAATTACAAGCAGGCAATGACACAGGCAGACTAGAAGCCCAACCCAGCACTTAAAACACAACAAAGAGCAGTGCAGGCTGTTTCTCACGAGAGATACTGCCAGAAACTAAGTTCTCAGAATTGAAAACTGAAAATAAGCTGAACTCAGAGCAGAAATGCTAGGGGCTGCCATGGCTATTATAATCAGGCATAGGCGAATTGCTGAGGGTGGTGATAATGCAGATGCTGACAGACAACCCAGAGTGAGGAGAAGGAGAAGAGTATACAGGCCTAGGGTCACCTACCATGGGTTACATGAGCTGGAGATAGTAGAGCTATAGAGTGGACAGAGAGCTCCTGCAGCAGATTGTTGAGCTGTGCAGGCCACACCTCACACACAGAACCAACAGAGGGGAACCCATCCCAGTGGAAACCAAGGTATGTGTTGGCCTAAGAATACTAGCAACAGGTACCTTCCAGAGACCAACTGGTGATATGATGGGGATATCACAGGCATCAGCCTCCAGGGTACTGCACCAGTTCCTGGATGCCATGTCACCACATGTCAGTGATCATATATATGTCCCTAATCACCGTGAGGTTGTGGCCAGCAATATGCGTCTCTTCCAGCAAATAGCGGATACCCTGAGGTGCTGGGTGCAATAGACTGCACGCACATATGCATCAAAGCACCAGCCGGTGAGCGGGTAGAGTCTACATTAACCGCAAGGGATACCCCGCCATCAACTGCCAGGTCGTGTGTGATGCCCAAGGCATAATAATGAATGTGTGTGCTGGCTGCCCTGGGAGCTACCACGATTCCCACATCTGGCATCTGACGCAGCTGTACCAATCATTTGCCAATGGGGACTTCCCACACGGACACCTAGTGGAGGATGCTGGTTATGCACTTGAGCCGTGGCTGATGACACCCATCAGAAATGCACACACACCTGAACAGGAACGCCATAATGAGGCACACGCACAAACACGTAATATCATAGAGCGTGTGTTTGGGCTGCTCAAGTCTGGACACGTCTGGTGGAGCTTTGCAGTACACACCAACTACATGTACCCAAATGATCATGATATGTGCTATGCTACATAATATGATCCTGCGGAAACAGCTGCAGCAGGACCAGCACAGGGCTGGGCCAAACATCCCCCCACCATTGCCAAGGCCACCACAGGCAGGGGGTGACTCAGAGGAGGAACAACCTGACCTTGTCCCAGTAGGCAGAAGGAGGCATGCCCAGTATGCCCTGGCCTTGGCAAAAAGGCAACGCATAGCACATATGCTTGGTCAGTAGGAACACTGGGACTGATACCCTCTGACTCACTCATACAGTAACAGGGATGCCTAACATGACACAACCTGCTTCCAAACGTACAGGGAGTGTAGTATGTGCATCCGACAGAGGCAGCCCTGCAGCACCACCCGAGGCATGAATGCCATGTGTTAAGTAATGTAACACCATGTATCATATGCACACCTGAGGACCATGACTAACATCCACCCTCACCAATCATAAACCACAAAAACACAAACCCACCTCATAGCTATCACAAGGGATAGGAACCTAGATGTAATGCTACCCAATGCCAAAGGTATAAACAGCAAGATGTGTGCAGTGTAAATGCACACAGTATAGGGAATGCACATATCAGTGCTGTAATAGAAAACAGGGTCAAAGCCCACATCAGCACCCTGACACTACCAGGGTCACACCTCATACAGTGATGTACATGTGCAAAAACATGGAACAAGATACAAAATGAGGGTGACTACCAATAAATGGCATGGATAACCACACACCCCATGTTGTTACCACAACAAGAAGCAACATGGATTAGCCATGGTCAAACACCAATGGCTAAAACTGACTACTACTATATAGCTTGCTGCAGACCACTGTCCTAATAGCAGGAACTGCCCCAGGCCTATGTTCACAGGTTCATACTAGGCTATCTGCCCTAGGGCATTTATAAGCCTAGACCAGAGTTCCGTGGAGTCTGCCACCCCTTCACTCTGACGGATAATTTGCCCATTATATTGCTGTGCCTCTGACAAGCAGTGATACTGAGGTTATCCCTGGGGCATACCTGCAATCTCCCATCCATTGATTAAGATCTCACTTGAACAAAGCCAGTGAGGTACTCAGCCTCACATGTACCAGGATGTTGTTCCACAGCATAGGGACTCTCTGGGTGAAGAATCTGTACCTCCAGCACATCCTATTAATATCTGTGTTGAGGTTTAAATCCCCTGCCCCTGTAGTTCTGATGGATGTAGAGGTCTTGAGGTGAAGCGTGTACATTAACTCAGGTTTGGACATGGTCTTGGATGTCAGGCACAGGTCACCTCTGAGCAGACGGTAAGTCACGGAATCAAGCTGGAATTCCTTCAGTTGGGCAGCATAAGAAATATGTTTGAGACCCTTTCTCCTCCTGTCGAGGAATTCGTGGGCCCATCCAATTGCCATAGGTGTCGGGTCATATACATGCTGAATGGGGCATTGCACTCAATCAATGGTCCGATGAGTGAAGAGTACAGGGAACAATGACCTCCCTGGATCTAGATGTGAATCCCTGCATGATGAGGTGGGCAATGTAGAAGTTCTACCTAACTACCCTGGCAACGTGAGTGTCAAACAAAAGGTTACTGTCAACCGGGTGCCCAGGTCCCTGATAACCTCCTGTGTGCTTACAGGATTGCCACCTACATGGGAACTAGTGGCAACCTTGTTCTTCCCAAAGGGTATGGCTATGCATTGTTTAGTGTTTAATGTAAGGCCATGGCTCTGGCACCAGTTATCCGTGTCTATGACACCCTTCTGAAGGATGTCTGTGTCAGATGGGTGGCTAACTATGGTTCCCAGTTTGCAGTCATCTCCAAACTTTGTCAGCCATAATCCTGCTGTGTTTGCTTGTACGTCTGAAAGGTAGATGCTGAGCAATAGTGGGCCCAGGACTGAGCCCTGTGGGACACCACTTGTGACAGTTGTGGAGTGTGACATGGCACCATCAAGTCTGAACCTGTCTGTTTTGTCACGTAGCCAGTTTGCAACCCATCTTGTGATGTATGGGTTCACATTTAAGCTGGTGATGTTTTCAATGATACCCGAGTGGGGTATTGTGTTGAAAGCCTTTGCCAGGTCAAGGTAGGCTGTGTGGAGTGCCTTGCCCTTGTCAATGGCCTTGGTGTCTGTTATGAAACAGTCAACCAAGTTTAAAAGGCATGATCTGCCCTCGACAAAGCCTAACTGGTTTGGATCTAATGTCTGCAAGTCCCCTATGTCCTCATATATGACTTCCATTCTGATCTTCTCCATAGCTTAGCAGACCCTGCTTGTCAAGCTGATGGGATGGTAGTTTCCGTGGTCGGTGGAGGCACCCCATGTGAAGTGGGTCCACCATTGACATATGCCACTCCTTGGGAACATATCCTGAGTTGAGGCTAAGATCAAACAGCTGCCCTGACTGCGGGTTTAATTCTTGAGTGAGTTCATGGAGCACAAAACCAGGGACACCATCTGGTCCCATGGATGCTGCGTTCTTTCCCTTGGATAGAGCAGTTCCCACCTGAGCATTTGAGATGTTTGGGAGGCTACAATCCTCTTTCATACATATCTCTGGTGGTGGAGGGGTGGGGGGAGAAATCTGCACTGAACCTGTCAGCCAGTATGTTGGCAATGTCTGTAGGTTCAGTGATATTTACAGCATTCTGAGCCTATTCTGAGCATATCTGGGAGTTTCCTCCCAGGTGTGTAACGTATGTATAAAAGGCCTCATGGTTGTCCCGTGAGTCCTTAGTGGGTTTACTCCCAATATTCGCCTTGGATGATTTCATGGGGAACTCAGTGTTTCACCTATATTGAGCAGGGGTGTCTACCCTTCCACGGATATCGCTCTATCTTGTAGTACCTCCTTCCTTGTGTTGTAGAGCTTGTTTATGGCTGAGGTCCACCACACTGGACGCTTGCCTCTGGTACAACGAGTCTGTGTTTTGTTTGGGATTGCCTGATCCATGCAGTCCTGAAGGTGCTGGTAGAAGGCAGTTGTAAGTGATACAGTGACTTGGGTAATGGTGTCTGCTGGCTTGGGGCTTTGAAAGTGACCACACCAGTCATTAGAAGTGTGTAGTCGGCTTCTGAGAAGTTCTGCACTGTGGTCTTTTCTATCTGGGGTGGGGTGGGATGTGGACTTCCACTGAGAGTAGGTTATGATCTGATCTCACCAATGATGGGTATACCTCTGGTGTTGAACATTGTGACCCCATGTTTGTGATGATGAGATCTACTATGTTGTCTCCTCTTGTGGGGATGGTGACTAGTTGTTCCATGGCATGTGAGTGTATGAACTCTAGGAACCTGTGGGCTAGAGTGTTGGGGCTGGAGTACTGATCCCAGTCTATATTTGGATAGTTTGAATCACCCAGTGTGATGGTGTTTGCAGGTACATGTATCCCCGCCACTGTTTTCATGAAAGCTTTGTGAGGTACCTGAGTTTCAGAGGATGGCCTGTAACATGCTACAAACTGCAGAGCAGTCTTGCCTATGGTTAATTGCACCCGGATGGTGTCCAATGCATCGTGTGTTGCCACCAACCATGAGGTGAGGGTGTCCTTGATGAATATGGACACCCACCCTCCTTTCTCGGTGTTGTCCGGATTGTGGGGCTGGAATGCATGATACGAGGTAACACTTGATAGTGCCAGGGTGCTGTCAGAAGGCGTGAACCAGGTTTCAGTCACAGCACAGACATCAATGTTCCCCATACTGAGAAGGGTGTCGAGTGTGTGCAGCTTGAGGTTGAGACCTCTGGCATTGAGCAGCATTACCCTTAGTGTTTCCCCTTTGCTGTCATCTAGGGTGGTAGGTGTACAATCTGATCCTTGCATAAAAGAGGCACAATGGGGTGGCATGAGCCTTAGTCAAAATCCGGAAGCCCATGGGTGACAGGTGCAAGCTGTCCCTTGCAGATCAGTGTGGCCTGTCCAGCATGTCATTGAAGGCAGACAGACATTGGACCCCTTTGAATGACATTATAGTTTAAGACAATTATTACAGCTGATCATCCTGTCTCTGTTTAGGTGGCATCATACTTGGTGAAGGTAGGATACTGCTCAAGGTCAGGGTCATACCTGCCTGGCCTACATAATCAGAGAGATCCTCTATGACTCTTTTCATGTAGTCCAGGGAGGTACATCTCAGGTTGTCCCCACCAGCATGGATATTGACTGAGTCATACTTGTACTTGCAGTTCAGTGACCTGAGTGCCTGCATTATGTGGTGGATTCCAGTGCCCAATAGGCAGCTTACTGTGACGGCCTCCTTACTCAATCTGGTGAGCTGGATGTCAGTGTGTCTGGCTATGGAGTCACCTATGACAGGTGTGCCTGCCATTGTGTTTACCGTAATGGCTGTGACTGTTTGGCTCACTGACTCTGTGGTCTATGTGTTGCATGTGCTGTGCCCTGTGGAGGCAGTTGTGTGGGTGTCTGCTGTGATGGCCTCTGCTGTTCTGGTAGATGTTCGATCATAGCCTCCGAGTATGTCTCTGTGTGTCTATGTGTATGATTTGAAGTTGTGATAGTGATATGTGAGACTGGGTTTGTGGTGTGTGTGGTTATCTTATCCTACTCTCTGGTCTTGCCAGTCCTATGTTGAGATAGGTCAGCCTCCACTTTGGCTATAGAGTTGCATCTCTCACATGTATTTCTGTTTATGGGAGAAGGAGAGGGTTGTCAGTGTACGAGGCAATTGTAACATTGCCTCGATATTCCCAGGTCCACCAGATGAGTAGGAGAGGACAGTAGCAACCGATCCCTTGACATGCTAGAAGGAATAGACAAAACAATGTCGCAATACAGGAAGATATCAAGCCCCCCAAACCACATTACATTGCTCGACTGACAACACCTACACATACACCATAGTGTCAAAGTTTCATAGTTTACTACTAGGCTATCCGCCCTACTGCATTTATAAGCCTAGCCATAGTGATGTGGCTATTGCCACCCCTCATAGTGGTAATATGTGTACTGCATAGATACGAAATATTGTGCCTCTGACTTAGTAGTGACACATTATGACCACCTTACATAATTGAATAACGTGACTATGCCTCTGTCTAGTCTGTGCCCCTGTCCACATGCAGCTGTCCAGATGTCTCTTGAAGAGAGTCAGTGAGGTACTCTGTCTAACATGAACTGGGATACTCTGCTAGAGTTTGAGATGCCTCTGAGTTATGACTCTGTCCCTTCAGCATGTCCTATACATGTATGTGCTGAGGTTCAAATCTTTAGCTCCCATGTTTCTGGTGGATGTGGATTGCTTGCAGTGGAGCATGTCTACCAAATCCTGATTGGACATGGTCTTGTATGTCAGGCATAGGTCACCTGTACGTATGTGGTATGACACTGAAAAAGCATGTTTTAGTTATTCTGGAAGTATATGACATGTGTTGTAGATACCTGATCTTCATGGTAAGGTACTTGTGGGGTCTCTCCAGCTGCTGCAAGTGCTGGTTGAGGTACATACCAAATGGGGCGTTGTATTCAAGCATGGGCCTGATAAGGGAGAAGTATAGTGGTACAATGACCTCCTATGGTCTGGATGGAATACCCTCGATGATAAGGTGGGCAAGATAGAAAGTCTGTCAAACAACTTTGGCAACATGGGTGTCAAATGAGATGTCACTATCTACATGTGTCCCCAGCTGTCTGATTTGTTTCCTGTACTCATTGGGTTGCTGTCTATGTACAGATCTGTGGGTACTGTGTTCCTCCCAAAGGGGATGGCTACACATCAGTTGCAGTCAGTTTCAGGCCATGAGTCCAGCACCAGCTATCTGTCTGTGTGACGGCAGTCTGTAGGATGTGTGTGCTGGCTGATGTATTCACTATGGTGCCCAGGTTGCAGTCATCTGTAAACTTTGTCAGCCACAACCCTCCTATGTTAGCTTTCACATCTGAAAAGTAAATACCAAATAAGAGAGATCCCAGGACACAACCTTGTGGGACACCACTTGTGACTGGCTTTGAACCTGACAAGGCACCTGCAATGTTGACATTATGGATTCTGTTTCTGAGCCATTTTGCAACCTATGCTGTGACATATGGTGTTATATTTCAGCTGTTGAGCTTGTCTATGATGCCTGAGTGGGGTATTGTGTCAAAGGCCTTAGCCAAGCGCAGGTAGGTTGTGTGGACTGTGTAGCCCTCATCAACGGCTCTACTGACAGTTTCAAAGTAGTCAACTTGGGGCAAAACGCAGGATCTGCCCTGTACAAAGCCGAATTGGGTGGGATCAAGGGTCTGTAGGACACCAATGTCTCTGTGTGGAAGCTCCGTAATGATCCTTCACAAAGCTTTGCAGACAAGGCTGTTTAAGCTTGTGTGGTGGTAGCTGCCAGGGTCTGTGGAGGCATCTCCTTTGTGGAGTGGGACCACTGTTGCCGTACGCCAGTGTTCAGGTACAGATCCTGTAGCAAGGCTAAGGTTAAATAGCATCTGCATATACAGGTTTAGCTCCATCTTTAGTTCACATAGCATGCAACTGGGGATACCATCAGGTCCCATTGATGCTGTGTACTCATCTTTGCTGACTGCAGCTCTCACATGGACATCCAGGATGACAGTGAGGTTACATACAGCTGTGATAACTATCATCTTTTGGGGGTGAGGAGGGGTACATTGCACTGAACTGGTCTGCCAGGGTGTCACTAATATCTGTCAGGTCACTGGAATATAAGTTGTTGTGTACCAAATCTGAGCATATATGAGGGTTCCCACCCAGGCGTCAGACATAACTGAAGAAAGCAGTGTGGTTACCTTCATTGTCTGTGGTGATTTATGTCTCCAAGTTGAACTTGGGTGTCTTTATGTGAGAATGTAGCTTTCTACTACTGCTGATCACAGCTGCCTTACCTTCTGGAGATGTAGCTCTGTCTTGCATTAGTATCCTTCATCTATTATACAGTTCGTTTATGGCTGGGGTCCACCAGACAGGCCACTTTCCCTTGGTGGTGAGGGTCTCGTTCTCATTTGTGATTGCATGGTCCATGCTTACTCGGAGATGTCCATAGAAAGTGTCTGTGCAGGAGTCACCATTGTGTGTTGTGGTTTCCACTGGCCCAGTGGGCTTAATGGATACCATCTCAGTCCGAAGAAGTGTGAAGTCAGCTTCTGAGCTGTTCGTCACTATACCCCTGGTATCATACTAGCACTGACACAGGTGTAGACAATTCCCCAGAATCCATCAAACAAAATGGACATGCAGGCTTACAGATGCCCTAGGGGGGTAGCCTAGTATGAACCCATTATGATACAGATTGTACAGGACACTACAGATAACCCCAAGGCTGCTGCAAATGATGGTAGTAATGTTGTTGATTCCTGGATATGCTCCGGATCACACAGATATTACAAACAACATACCAGACACACACAGGTATGGCCAACATACATCCTGACATGTGCAGTGCAAACCCCCCCCCCATAATGCCAAATACCTTCCCCAGCAGACTGCCGCCTCCCTGACATTATGTCACCCTTACCACAGGATACGTACCCAAAGAGCAGTGTACAACAACAGTGGGTGTTCTCAACAAAGGTGTCTCCTGAATGGATACTAAAAACAACCACCACAGAATCATGAGAGGTTTGGTCTGTAGCTATGGAAAGGACCAGCATGTACCATAGACATAATGATATTGTGGATCTATTGACACCCGACCCTACCCAGTGTGGGTTTACAAAGTGCAGACCCCACCCCTAAACATGTGTGACTCAGTTGAAACAGTACTTGAAGTCAGTGATGAGGGCAATGTGGTCCACACAGTGTAGCTGGACCTTGCAAAGCCTTCTGTACAATACCCTATGTGTTCCGTATAGATTTGCTCACCAGCTGATATATACACCCCAATGTCATGAGAGGGGTTGCAAACCAGACCAACGACAGAACTGACATGGTCAGACATGCAGCAGCCATGTCAGACTACAAACCACATATAACAGGCATCCCACAAAGCTTGGTCCTGGGACCTTCACCATCTGGTATATATGCCCCATAGGTACAGGCCAGCAAGTAAGGACTGTGCTGGAACATGTTTGTAGAGGACAACAAGCCGCCTGACATATCTGATACACCAGCTGATACAAGCATCCCATAAAAGGGCCACATAGAAACAGACAACTGGTGCCATAGCCATGTCAGCATGTTAAATGGTGAAAACAGTATAGTCAGCCTCTGTGGATAATCCAGTAAGTGACCACCAATTCCCACATAGGTGTCGCACCCATGACATACCTAACATGTAATGCCAGAATGGGGACACAAGGTGATAGATATCCTGCATTGGACAAAAATGTGGCTGTAGGGTTAACAGAAACAATCCATATACCAACCTAATCATGAGGGTTATGACATCTAGCTAAGGGAGGTCATTGTGGTTTTGCAGTTATCTTTCAGCAGCATTACAAATGACCACAACAGTGCCTGTGGGGTGTACCTCAGCAGATACATTCAGCAACTGTAAAGTCCACAACAGTACCTCACCAGGAGTATCAAAGAGCTGGAACACATGTAATGTGTCGCCTGATTAAACAGAATGCAGCTCCACACACTGCCATGCTGGCCACCCAGACACAAGCTGTGCCTGATGTAGAAAGCCATGTCCAAGCTGTCAGCAATGCACAGGCCGTACCTTGTACAATGTGAATGGCAGGGAGATATGCACATGAGGGACCTGAACCCCAGCACTGACATACATAGGACAAGCTGTACTGCATTATCCATAACACAGAAGCCACCACCATGCATGAGTAAACTACCAGTGCAGGTTATCCATAGAGTCACTCATTGATTCTACTCAACAGGGATCCTAACGAGTGGATGGGAGATGGTAGGTATACCCTGGGTATCAATGTTGTGTCACAGGTAGACAGAGGCACAGTATACAAAACAAGACATATGTCATGTCAAACTGCACTTACGATGTGTTGATGGACAAACACACTATCCAATAACCATTAGAAATGGCCTTGGGCACATCGGTAGTGTTTGCCAATGTACACCCATGTTGTGGAATACACTACTGATGTTGGATGAGGCCATTGTAAGTAGTTCACATCTGAACATAATGCAACATGGTCAGATAGTTTCATAGGTTCATAGGTTCATACTAGGCTATCTGCCCCAAGGCAGTTCTAAGCCTAGCCCAGAGTCTGGTTGCGTACGCCACCCCTTATATGGAAACAGTACTGTGCCCGTTAGTTTGACGTGCCTGTCTCCAGCAGTGACACAGTGACGATCCCCGGGGTAAACCTATGATTTCCCATCCACAGGTCAGGATACCTCTTGAACAGAGCCAGCAAGGTGCTGTGACTCACATGGACTGTGATTGTATTCCACAGCATAGGGAGTCTCCGAGTGATAAATCCACCCCTCCAACATGTCCAATGTACATCCCTGCTACAGTGTAAGTCACTTGCACTAGTGGTTCAGGTGGATCTGACGATTTTGAGGTGGAGCATGTCCATTAATCCCTGGTTGGACATGCTTGCATGTCATGCACATGTCACCTCTAAGCAGACAGTATGTGACTGAATAGAGCTGTAGTGTCTTCAATCTGGCAGCATATGACAGATGTTGGAGACCCTTTATCCTTTTGTTGGGGTACATTCAGGGTCTCTCCACTTGCTGCAGATGTCAGGTGAGATACATCCAGATAAGGCAGTGTACCAGATCACCGGTCCGATAAGTGAAGAGTACAGGGGAACAATGACCCACTAGATCTGGATGTGGATCCCTTCCTGATCATGTGGACAATGTAGAAGGTCCTACTAGCCACTTTAGCAATGTGAGTGTCATCAGAACAGTGACTGTCAACCTGGGTCCCCAGGTCCATGATAACCTCCTCTGTGCTTAGAGGATTGCCACCTATATGGTAGCTTGGGGTTACCTTGCTTTCCCTGAAGGGTATGACTACACATGTTTTGCAAGTTGACTTCAGGCCAGGGCTCTGGCACCAGCTATCAGTGTCCGTGAGTCCCTTCTGAAGGATATCCGTGTCTGATGCACTGTCCACTATGGCACCCAGTGTGCAGTCATCTGCAAACTTTGTCAGCCAAAGTCCTCCCATGTTGGCCTGTACTTCTGAGAAGTAGATAACAAACAATAGGGGGCCAAGGACTGAGCCCTGTGTGAGACCACATGTGACTGGCCTGGTGTCTGACATAGTGCCAGCAACTCTAACCCTGTGGGTCCTGTCCATCAGACAGTTTGCAACCTGATCTTGTGACATATGGGTGTACATTTCTGTTGGTAGGGTTTCCTACAATACCTGAGTGGGTATTGCGTTGAAAGTGTTTTCAAGGGCAAGGTAGGCTCTATGGACTGCCTTTCCCTCATCAATGGCCTTAGTTACTGTTTTGATAATGTCAACCAAGTACAAAAGGCATGACTTGCCCTTGATCAACACAAACTGGGACAGGTACAATGTCTGCATGTCCCCCATATCTTTCTTTATGAGCTCCATTATGATCCTCTCCATAGCTTTGCAGACTACACTTGTTAAGCTTATGGGGCAGTAATTACCAGAGTCCATAGAGGCACTGCCTTTGTGCAGACGTGCACAACTGGACCCTAAAGAGGCTGTTGTGCACAGTATGGAAATGTAAATCAGTGATAGGACTAAAGCCCAGGATACTGTCCACCACAGTGAAAGTACTGAACCACTACACTATACAGTACTACAGTGCTAGGTCAGTATGAATGGATGTTAACAATTGTATGCAAAGTATCCCATGCAAAACCTGCAGGCACAGTATAATCCCTGTTGTGTTCACAGGAAGCATCTGGACAGTAACTACACAACATGTCACAGAACACACAACCTTAAACATGAGTTATTTTTTGGAGTTCACACTCATCCACAACTGTGATGGGCTGCATAGTTCAACATATGGAAAGCTCACACTGGGCATGCTCACACACTTTGATAAATGAGACATCATTCACACAACATGCCATGGGAAGGCTGAACTGGGCATGCTCACACACTTAGTTCAAATGTTCCTCTTAACAACTGTGAAAACACACCACAGGATGCACATTCCCCATTCCAAACAATGAAGATGTCAGCACCCTATAAGTAGATCAGTAGAAATGCTACCTCCCAGTAATCCGAATAGCGTGCTCTGCTAATGCGCCTGTCTCTAGTGTCATAACATAGTTAGGTAGGGGTTTGAATCCAGCAAGTGGCATGTGTGTGTGTGAATGGGGGTAAGTGTGTGTATAAGTGTGTATGAGAAGAACATCCCTTTTGGCAACTGTGGAAACACACCACAGGGAGCTCATTCCACTTTCTAAACACTGATGATGTCAGCACCCTATAAGTAGATCAACTGAAATGAAATCTCCTAGTAATGCGAATAGCGCACTCTCCTAATGCGTCCGTCTCTAGTATCATAACATAGTTAGGTAGGGGTTTGAATCCTGCAAAGAGAATGTATGTGTGTTAGTATGAGTGGGGTTTGTGTGTGTGCATAACGCTGTGGAGGAAAAGTGCCTTTTGCCAACTGGGAGAACACACTACAGGGTGCACATCCCTCTTCGTAAACACAGATGATGTCAGCACCCTCTAAGTACAGCATTGGAAAAGATTGCTCCTACTAATGCAAATAGCACACTCTGCTAATGTGTCTGCCTTTAGAGTCATAACACATCTAGGTAGGGGTTTGGACCTTGCAAATGGAAAGTATGTGTTTTACTGTGGGTGGGGTTGGTGTGTGTGCACAATGGTGGGGGTGGGATGTCTCTTTTGCCAAATGGGGCTATGCACTGCAGGGTGCACATTTCCCTTAACAAACAGTGATGTTGACAGCACCCTGTACAAACAGAACAACAACACAGAAGGTGTTGTTACCAATGATGCATGTAAGGTTACACTTCAAGTAATGTCCACAAAACAAAGTAGGATAAACAAATGCTCCTTTTACTCTATCCAAACAACATGGCAACAGACAACTGACACTACTCAGTATAGTGCTACATGCTACTGTAACATGCAGATGTACCAGAATATACCTAGATAGTGTTTTGAAGCCTGAATGTGGCAAGTGTGTGGATGTGGGATGTTACTGTGTGTGCATTTCCGTATGGAAAACATGTTTGAGATATTGGCAATATTGTTGCAGACAGTTTAGGTGCAGATATCCCCCCCCATTCTCCTACACAAGTGGAATTAGTTATCACAGATGACTGTAACCTCCCTATCCTCTCACATGTCCAGGTGAGGGCCACCCTCAACATTGCAGGACACATAGCATCACTGTTACAGAATGGTATCCCTGGATGTGTGCTACATTCACCCCTGGAGGACATGGCACCACATTACAGACTGATATTACTCCTGGCCATACTACAGGATGTGTACCTGAAGAGTGCCATACATACACAGTGGTCCCACACCAATGAGGAGTAACCTCTACTGACCCTGGTATCTACTGCATCATATGCACAACTGGCCTTCTGTTCTAAGCTACGGAAGTGTCACGTATGGGCAACATGTACAACAATATTACATATGTATATATTTCAGGACTATGCACACAAAACCTATCTCATGGACAGAGCTATAGATAGTGAACTATGATACATTTGAGGTGTCACAGTAAACACAGTATTAACCTGCTACTTTGCATTACCTGTGTTTGTGGCAGCTGTTGCTGTGTCAGTGGTGCTTGCTTGCTGCTTGCTGTTTGCTACTCATGCTTTTGCTGTTGGCTGTCTGTATATTTTCTCTCTGTCTCTCTCTCTCTCTCTTACTCATTAGGTTTGTGCAATGACTGTATTGCATGAGTGGAGTGTGGGTACTGAATGCTTTTGTAGGTATCTGCATAGGTCCATGTGATGGCCCCTGCACCAATTGTAAGGCAGCATTTGCTAATTGCATGCAGCCAGGTGTGTGTTGATTGCATGTCTCACTGTGATTTCAGGACACTGCTATAAAAAGGTATGTGAGATAGGCGTAGCCCTTTCAGATTGTAGGGCATGGACGATGCTGGTATGCTGTTGACAGTGTTCTGTGAGTGTGAAGGTTAGTATGGGAATCCAGTGATTTGGCCATTAAAACTTTACCTCACATGCTTTGGATGGTACATCTCCTATATTGCCTTTATACTAATTCCTACTATTGACTGTTATATTTATTTTAGCAGAGTGTTTTTGTATGGCTGTCATGGCTTACTGGTAGGTCATACAGACTAATGTTACCAAGGTCCTGGGTTCGAGACTGGCAGTGGGAATTTATTTTGTCTCCAGACTTTCAAAATGAGTACAAGACCTGTCGATCAAAGTGCCATAAAGGCACTTTTAAGCACTTTAAACCAGGTCTGCACTCGTTAGCATGAATGAAGAAGGAGGCGTGCCCAGTATGACCTGGCCTTGGCAAAGAGGCAACGACTAGCACACATGCTTGGTCAGTAGGAATACTGGTACTGATACCCGCCTGACTCACTCATACAGTAACAGGGATGCCTAACATGACACAACCTGCTTCCAAACGTACAGGAGTGTAGTATGTGTATCCGACAGAGGTGGCCCTGCAGCACCACCTGAGGCATGAATGCCATGTGTTAAGTAATGTAATATCATGTACAATATGCACACCTGAGGACCCCAACTAACATCCATATCCACGATATGACCCTGTGGAAACAGCTGCACGTCATACAGTGATGTACATGTGCAAAAACATGGAACAAGATACAAAATGAGGGTGACTAGCAATAAATAGCATGGATAACCACACACCCATGTTTGTACCACAACAAGAAGCAACATGGAATAGCCATGGTCAAAAAACAATGGCTAAAACCGACTACTACTATATAGCTTGCTGCAGACCACTGTCCTAATAGCAGGAACTGCCCCAGGCCTATGTTCACAGGTTCATACTAGGCTATCTGCCCTAGTGCATGTATAAGCCTAGCCATAGTGATGTGGCTATTGCCACCCCTTATAGTGGTAATAAGTGTACAGAATAGATTCTGAATATTGTGCCTCTGACTTAGTAGTGACACATTATGACCCCTTACGTAATTGAATAACATGACTGTGTCTCTGTCTAGTCTGTGCCTCCGCCTCATATGCAGTTGTCCAGATGTCTCCTGAAGAGAGTCAGTGAGGGACTCTGTCAAACATGAACTGGGATACTCTGCTAGAGTGTGAGATGCCTCTGAGTTATGGCTCTGTCCCTCCAGCATGTCCTATACATGTATGTGCTGAGGTTCAAATACTCAGCTTTCATGGCTCTGGTGGATTTGGATTGCTTACAGTGGAGCATGTCTACCAAATCCTGATTGGACATGGTCTTGTATGTCAGGCATAGGTCACCTGTAAGTATGCGGTATGACACTGAACAAAGCTGGACTTCCTCTATTCCGAAGCATATGACATGTGTTGAAGAACCCTGATCTTCATAGTAGGTACCTTTCGGGTGCAAAGGTGCAAAAGGCAGGATCTGCCCTGTACAAAGCTGAACTAGGTGGGAACAAGGGTCTGTAGGTCAGTAATGTGTCTGTGTAAGAGCTCCATGACTCCTCCCATATCTTTGCAGACAAGGCTGGTTAAGCCTGTGTGGTGGTAGTTGCCATGGTCTGTGGAGGCATCTCCCTTGTGGAGTGGGACCACTGTTGCCGTATGCCAGTGTTCAGGTACATATCCTGTAGCAAGACTAAGGTTAACTAGCAGTTGTATATATGGGTCCAGCCCCTTCTGGAGTTCACATAGCATGCAACTGGAGATACCAGCAGGTCCCATGGATGCTGTGTACTTGTCTTTGCTGAGTGTGGCTCTCACATGGACATTCAAGATGACAGTGAGGTTACATACAGCAGTGATAACTATCTTGTTTTGGGGGTGAGGGAGGGGGTACATCGCACTGAAGCTGTCCGCCGGAATGTTGCCAATATCTGTCAGGTCACTGAGATATATGTTGTTGTGTACCAACTCTGAGCATATCCGAGGGTTCACAACCAGGTGTCTGACATAACTGAAGAAAGCAGTGTGGTTACCTTCATTGTCTTTGGTGATTTATGTCCCCAAGTTGACCTTGCATGTCTTTATGAGATAATGTAGCTTTCTACTAGTGCTGATCTCAGCTGTCTTCCCTTTTGGAGATGTAGCTCTGTCTTGCATTAGTAACCCTCATCTGTCATACAGTTTGTTTATGGCTGGGTCCACCAGACAGGACACTTTCCCTTTGTGGAGAGGGTCCTGTTTCCAGTTGTGATTGTATGGTCCATGCTGTCTGACATCTAGCTAAGGGGAGGTCATTCTGGTTTTGCAGTTATCTTTCATCAGCAGTAGAAATGACCACAACAGCCCCTGTGGGTGTACCTCATGCACACACATCCAGCACCTGTAAAGTCCACAACAGTACCTCACCAGGAGTATGACAGAGCTGGAACACATGTAATGTGTAGTCTGATTAAACAGAGTGCAGCTCCACACACTGCCATGCTGTCCACCCAGATGCAAGCTGTGCCTGATGTAGAAAGCCATGTCCAAGCTGGAATCAATGCACATGCTGCACCTTGTACAATCTGAATGGCAGGGAGCTATGCACATGAGGGACCTGAACCCCAGCACTGACATATATAGGACAGGCTGTACTGCATTATCCAAAACACAGAAGCCACCCCCACACATGAGTAAACTACCAGTACAGGTTGTCCATAAAGACACTGGTTGAGTCCCCCAACAGGAATCCTAATGAGTGGATGGGAGATGGGAGGTTTACCCTGGGTATCAATGTTATGTCACAGGTAGACAGAGGCACAGTATACTAAACAAGACATATGACATGTCAAACTACGCTTACAATGTGTTGATGGACAAACACATTCTCCGACTAGCATTAGGTCAAGATACCTCTTGAACACAGCCAGCAAGGTGCTCTGCCTCAAATGGACCAGGATTGTATTCCACAGCATAGGAGTCTCCGAGTGATAACTCCATCCCGCCAACATGTCCAACATACATCCCTGCTAAGGTGTCAGTCACCTGCACTAGTGGTTCAGGTGGATCTTCTGAGTCTGAGGTGGAGCATGTCCATTAATCTCTGTTTGGACATGGCCTCACATGTCAGGCACATGTCACCTCTAAGCAGACGGTATGTGAGTGAATAGAGTGTGAGTGTCTTCAATCTGGCAGCATATGACAGCTGTTGTGGTTCCTTGATCCTTTAGGTGGGGACAGTCAGGGTGTCTCCAATTGCTGCAGATGTTGGGTGAGATACAGCCAGAATAGGGCATTTGACTCGATCACCAGTCTGATAACTGAAGAGTACAGGGGAACAATGACCCACTAGATCTGGATGTGAATCCCATCCTTATCAGGTGGGCAATGTAGAAGGTCTTCCTAGCCACTTTAGCAATGTGAGTCTCAGAAGAATGGCGACTGTCAACCTGGGTCCCCAGGTCCATGATAACCTCCTCTGTGCTTAGAGGATTGCCACCTATATGGTAGCTTGGGGTCACCTTGCTTTTCCTGAAGGGTATGTCTACACATGTTGTGCACTCTGACTTCAGGCCATGGCCCTGGCACCAGCTATCAGTTACTGTGAGTCCCTTCTGAAGGATATCTGTGTGTGATGCACTGTCCACTATGGTGCCCAGTGTGCAGTCATCTGCTAACATTGTCATCCAAAGTCCTCCCATGTTGGCCTGTACTCCTGGGAAGTACATGACAAACAATGGTGGCCAAGGACTGAGCCCTGTGTGACACCACCTGTGACCAGGCTGAGTCTAACATAGTGCCAGCAACTCTAACCCTGTGTGTCCCATCCTTAAGCCAGTTTGCAACCCATCTTGTGACATATGGGTTTACATTTCAGTTGTTAGGGCTTTCCACAATACCTGAGTGGGGTATTGTGTTGAAAGTGTTAGCAAGGCCAAGGTAGGCTGTATGGACTGCCTTTCCCCAACAATGGCCTAAGTGACCAATTTGAAGATGTCAACCCAGTACAAAAGGCATGATCTGCCCCTGACCAAGCCAAAATGGGATGGGTACAATGTCTGCATGTCCCCTATATCTTTGTTTATGAGCTCAATTATGATCCTCTCCATAGATTTGCAGACTACACTTGTTAAGCTTATGGGGCAGCAATTAACAGGGTCTGTAGAGGCACTGCCTTTGTGCAGATGTGCACAACTGGACCCTAACCAGCCTGTTGTGCACACTATGAAAATGTAAATCAGTGATAGGACTGAAGCCCAGGATACTGACCACCACAGTGAAAGTACTGAAACACTACACTAGACAGTGCTACAGTGTTAGGTCAGTATGAACGGATGTTGACAATTGTGTGCAAAGTATCCCATGCAAAACCTGCAGGCACAGTATACTCCCAGTTTTGTTCACACAAAAAGCATTCGGACAGTAACTACACAACATGGCACAGAACACACAACCATAAACTGGAGGTATTTGTTGAAGGTCACACTCATCCACAAATGTGATGGGCTGCAGAGTTCAACATATGTAAAGCCCACACTGGGCATGCTCACACACTTAGATAAATGAGACATCTTTCACACAACATGCCACAGGAAGGCTGAACTGGGCATGCTCACACACTTGGTCCAAATGTTACCCCTAGCAAATGTGAAAACACACCAGAGGATGCTCATCCCCCTTTCTAGACACTGATCATGTAAGCACCCTATAAGTATATTGGAGAAAAGGATTCTCTCAGTAATCCGAATAGCGTGCTGTGCTAATGTGTCCGTCTCTAGTGTTATAACATAGTTGGGTAGGGGTTTGAATCCAGCAGGTGGCAAGTGTGTGTGAAGGGGGGAAAGTGTGTGTGTAAGTGTGTATGAAAGAAACATCCCTTTTGGCAACTGGGAAAACACACCACAGGATGATCATTCCACTTTCTAGACTCTGATGATGTCAGCACCCTATAAGTATATTGGAGAAAAGGATTCTCTCAGTCATCCGACTAGCGCGCCATGCGAATGCGTCCGTCTCTAGTGTCCTAACATAGTTAGGTAGGGGTTTGAATCCAGCAGGTGGCAAGTGTGTGTGAAGGGGGGTAAGTGAATATGAAAGAAACATCCCTTTTGGCAACTGGGAAAACACACCACAGGATGATCATTCCACTTTCTAAACTCTGATGATGTCAGCACCCTGTAAGTATATCAGGGGAAAGGACATTCCCCAATAATGCGAATAGCGCGCTGCGCTAATGCGTCCGTCTCTAGTGTCATAACATAGTTAGGTAGGGGTTGGAATCCAGCAGGTAGCAAGTGTGTGTGAAGGGGGGTAAGTGTGTATGAAAGAAACATCCCTTTTGGCAACTGGGAAAACACACCACAGGATGATCATTCCACTTTCTAAACTCTGATGATGTCAGCACCCTATAAGTATATCAGGGGAAAAGACATTCCCCAGTAATGCGAATAGCGCGCTGTGCTAATGTGTCCGTCTTTAGTGTCATAACATAGTTAGGTAGGGGTTTGAATCCAGCAGGTGGCAAGTGTGTGTGAAGGGGGGTAAGTGTGTATGAAACAAACATCCCTTTTGGCAACTGGGAAAACACACCACAGGGTGATCATTCCACTTTCTAAACTCTGATGATGTCAGCACCCTATAAGTATATCAGGGGAAAGGAAATCCCCCAGTAATGTGAATAGCGAGCTGTGCTAATGCGTCCGTCTCTAGTGTCTTAACATAGGTAGGCAGGGGTTTGAATCCAGCAGGTGGCAAGTGTGTGTGAAGGGGGGTAAGTGTGTATGATTGATATATCTCTTTTGGCAACTGGGAAAACACACTACAGGATGCACATACCCATTTCTAAACAATATCACAATTATGTATGGCTTTTGATTACAGACATGCCATGTGTGTTGTGCACACACAGAATGCCCATGTGTGTGGGTTGTCCCTCACAATAATGCATGACATTGATTACACCGGTTATGGCAATGAACACATGATGTATGTGTGTGCCAAATACACATATGTACCTGAGACTTTCAATAGTTACCATGTGTGATGCCTGCCACATGTGAATACATGGTATTTGCACAGGGTAACATTATGACCGTGGTCTTCTGTGCAGATGCTGCATGTGGGATGTGTATATACAGTGTGAGATGTAGATGCTATCAGCCTAGTAGTGAGGGATGCACACCTGGTCTGGGGCATAAAGTCTACATGTTGTTAATGTACAGGAGCTGCATGTTCTCACCTGTTGTGGGAGTGGTAAGACAGTATTCCATAACAATGCAGTGACTGCATGCTAAGAACCATTCAGCTAGGGTGTTGTAGATACACTTATTCATTAGCATTCAGTAATTTGTCAGAATCCCTGGTGAGGGTCTGATGCCAACCAAGGTCAGGGGTCTACCAGCCTGTGTCACTTACTCAGTGATCCCTTCCATGTTCCCTATCACGTATCCCAGTGAGCGACATCCCACAATAGCTGTGGTGGCATGGACAATGACTGAGTCATATGTGTCCATGCATCTGACTGACTTGTATGTTGTTGTTACAGTTTGGCCATGTGTTTCCATCTCATACATGTGATGTACATCAATGGGTAGGGGATAGGGTTGACTGTGTACATGTGGCAGCTGTGACATTACTACATGACACACATATTCCACAACTGTACCATAGAGGTGACTGACAACTGACCTTTGCACATGCTACCGGAGTATTGAGATTACATTGGTGATTGACAGCACATAGGGCCAATGGTGAAAAAGAGACATAGGTCTATAGGTTCGTACAGGGATATCTGCCCAGGGCATGTATCCACCTAGCCAGAATGTGCGTGCCTTTCAACATGCATTGTGAATCTGTCTTGCTATGCCCTTTTCCAAGGTTAGTATACTGTGCCTCTTTCTCACAGTGACACATAAGTGATACCCAGGGTAACCCTACAATGTCACATCCAGTCATTAATATCGCTCTTGAAGATAGTCACTGAGTCAGTCCACCTAACCTCTATTGGGATAATAATCAGGAATGAAGGGTGCCTCTGAGTTGTGAATGTGCCCCTCCACCATGTCCTATGTATATCACTCCTGAAGTTCAAGTATTTCCAGCGTGTATCCTGGTGGGATCTGGATATTCTGAGATGCAGCATGGCCATTACGTGAGGGTATGACCTGGCCTTCTATGTCAGGCACAGATTGCCTATGAAGAGGCAGTATGTCACTGAGTACAGCTGCTGCTACTTTAACCAGTCAGTATGTGGCATCTGTTTGAGCACTTTGATCCCCTTGTCGAGGTACATATGTGGTAGCCCCAGTTGCTGCAGGTGTCTGGTAAGGTGCATGCCAACAGGTTCATCATAGTCAATTATAGGCATGATGAGGGATGAGTAAAGGGGCACAATGTCCTCCCCTGGCCTACATGTGGATCCCATGATGATGTGGCCCATATCACATGCTTACCTAACCACTTTGTCCATGTTGTTGTCAAATGGTAGAATGCTATCAACCTGCGTACCCCAAGATCCATAATTCCTTGGTCTGCACTTACTGGATTAACACATATGTGGTACATTGTGGTCATTTAGTGTTTGACAAAGGGGATGACTATACTCTTTCTGTCATTCACGTTGAGGCCATGGCTGTGGCACAAGTCGTGTGTTTGCAAGAGTCCCTTTGGAGGATGCGTGTGTTAGCTGTTGAGTTGATTATGGTGTTCAGTCTGCAGTCACCTGTGACTTGCTGAGCCACAGTACTTCCATGTTGGCCTGTACCTATGACAAATACATAATGAACATGACAGCCCCTAGGGCTTTGCCTTGTGGGACACCACTTGTACCAGGTTGGAGGCTGACGTGGCTCCAGCAATTCTACCATGTGTGTTCTGCCCTTGAGCCACTGTGCAATACCCATAGTGACATAGGGGTTAATATGTACACTGGTGAGCTTCCCTAGAATGCACAAGTGGGGTATTGTATCCAAGGCTTATGCAAGGTCCAGGTAGGCTGTGTGGACCTCCTACCCCTTGACAGTGGCCTTGGTGACTGTTTCAAACAAAGCAAACAGGTTTGATAGGCAGGATTTGCCATTGACAAAGCCAAACTGTGTATGGTGACATGTCTGTAGGTCCACAATATCTAGATATGTGAGATTCTTGATGATTCTTGCCATAGCTTTGCAGACAAAGCTAGTCAGACATATGGGGCGAGTAGTGTCCAGGATCCGTGATGGCACCACCTGCATGTTGAGGGACCACTGTTGCTGTATGCCACTCTCTGGCCACATATCATGTATTAAGGCTGAGATTGAACAGTGGTGTTATGTCTGGGTGTAGCTCTTCTTGTGGTTCATGTAGGACACAGCCTGGGACACTGTCTGGTCCCATTGATGCAGTGTTTATTGCTTTGGGAAGGGCATCTCTTACCTGAGCATCTGTGATGTCAGGGGGGGAAGCACTGTAATGCGAGACATATGTTCCCTTTTGGTGTGGTGGGGAGAGAAGGCAGCATTGAACCTGTCCACTAGGATGATGGCAATGTCTGTGTGTTTAATATTTTGTGTGACATATTGTATTACCTCTGAGCATATCTGGGTAGTACCACCCAGGTTACTAACATAACTACAGGCAGCCTTGTGATTATCCTCAGTGGCTTGTGGAATCCTCTCTCAAAGATGGCCTTAGACAATCATATGGGTGCCTGTAGTTGTCTTCCAATACTCATCAGTGGTGCCTTCACATTTTGGGAGGTTGTTGTATCATGTAGTGGCGCCATCCTTCTATTGTATAGTGTGTTTATGGCTGGTGTCCGCCGCCCAGGACATCTGCCTTTGGAGAATTGGGTCATGCTTTCATATGTGGCTTCATGATCCATGCATTCCTGAATGTGTCCACAGAATGCCTCTATACAGGTATCTGCAGTCTGGTCCATATTTTCAACAGGCCTTGGGCCTTTGAAGGTTTCCACATCATTTATGAGGGGTGTGCACTTGCTTGACATGAGCTGTTGACAGACGTGCCCCTCCAGACAGAGCAAGGGGAGGGTCACAGTCAGCTACCTGTTGGGATGTACCTCCCTGGACCACATGGAAAGAGACACAGAGGAGCTCTTACAGCACCCTCTCAAACTCAGGTCTCCCACACAGCCTTCATGCTGACACAGGAGAGTTTAGATTACTCTGCAAACACCATCATACTGGGTGATGCCAGCTACCCAAACATAGACTGTGAACATTACACAAGCCACAATACCCAAGCTCTAAGGTTCCCATTGATCAGACATTCTTTGGCTATGGAACAGGTAACCAACCTTCCCACAAGAGGGGCAGATATACTAGAGCTGATCTTTACAAACATGAGTACAAACTGCTCATCACTGGGAGTATATCCCTCATTGTTGCAATCAAACCATATACTAATCACACTGGTGTTCTGGATCCCCCACATATGCAAACCTCCAACACATCGATGTGTGTGTGTGGGAAATGTCCCTATTAGCAACCGTGACAGTATCGTACAGGATGCAGATCCCCCTTTTGAAACAGTGATTATGTCAGGACTGTATAACTATATCACCTGTAGTAAAGTCCTCCAGTAATTGGCATAGCGCTCTGCTAATGTGTCTTTCTTCAGTGTCATAACGTAGTTAGGTGGGGGTTTGAATCCTGCAAAGGGAATGTATGAGTGTGGTTTATGTGTGTGCACTATGCTGGGAGGGTTAACTGCCTTTTGCCAACTGGGAGAACACACTACAGGGTGCACATCCCTCCTCCTACACACAGATGATGTCAGCACCCTCTAAGTACAGCATTAGTAAAGATTTCTCCAACTACTGCAAATAGCACACTCTGCTAATGTGTCTGTTTCTACTGTCATTGCACAGTTAGGTATGGGTTTGAATCTTGCAAATGGAAAGTATGTGTTTTACTGTTGGTGGGGTTAGTGTGTGTGCACAATGATGGGGTGGGATGTGGCTTTTGCCACATGGGGCTATGCACTGCAGGGTGGTCATTACCCTTAACAAGCAGTGATGTTGATAGCACCCTATACAAACAAAACTACAAAACAGAAGGTGGTGGTACTGATAACACATGTAAGGTAACACTTCTTCAAGTAATGTCCACAAAACGGAGTAGGATAATAAAACAATTCTTTTATTCTATACAGACAACATGACAACAGACAACTAACTGCCAGTACTCAGTATAGTGTTACATGCTACTGTAACACGCACATGTACCGAATATACCTAGATAGTGTTCTGAAGCCTGAATGTGGCAAGTGTGTGGATGTGGGATGTGTCTGTGTGTGCATTTCCGTATGGGAAACATGTTTGCTGTGGCAATCAGGGTACTACAGTACCTGATGCACATTACATCTTCCAACTGATGAGGTTGCCTGCACCCTGTGAGTACAGGTAGAGAAGGGGATGCCAGTAGTAAACAACATAGTGCACTTCTGAAATGTGTACCTGTCATGTATCAACAGCTACTCATGTAGGGTGATAAATAATGGGAATGGCAGGTGAGCGTGTGCATGTGTGTGGGTAGCAGAGTGTGTATAAATGCATGTGTGACAGAACAGATACATGTAGCTGAATCTACATAACAGCACAAGATGCGCATTGCCATAGTCAATGTTAGCATGTGATGGTGTGCAGCTGGTACACTTTGTTAAGTAGTATGGGTGCAGATAACAATTGAGGACATTCATACAGTTACTGCAGCAGGACTGATGGGATATACACACATTTATACTGCAACACACAACAGTTACCAACATGTTACTACTTATACACATCTATAGTCACCCTGTGCATCAGCAACGTGTTTACCTTTACCTGCACCGATGTTGTAGTATGCAGGAGGTGGCACAGTGTCATCATATGCACAGGGTGTGGGTTAGGTATGCCCAGGCAGCCACTCGTAACACCAATTGACATGTGTGTGTATGTGTGTTTGTGAGGGCAGCAGTACAGGGTGGACCGTTGTTGGTGCAGTGTGTGTGTGTATGTGTTTGCCCTAGGTGTTAGGTTTCTGCATGTGTGTAAGCACGCACACAGTCCCACATAATGGCTGCCATGTACAGGGTTTTGTGGACAGCCACAGACTGCACCTGTCAGGTCATCCAGATCAGTGTCTGTGGGCACGGACACGGTACCTGTGCCTGGCAGGGGTGCTACCGTCAGATCCGTACTAACCCAGACTGGGTACTGTCATCGGAAGCAGGGGTGTGTTGACTGGACACAGTTCCCTGTTGGGACTGTCCAGAGCCACGTGCACGTGGTCTCCTGGGGCGTCTGGATGACAGCACAGACCCAGCATTGCTGGGGCTGGTGCTGGCACTTGAGGCGCCGCGAGTGGGCCCGTTGTCGCCCGCGGCCACTGCCAGCTGGTGCTCTTGCTGGCATACGGCCACGTCGACGCCGCAAACGCACACCATCGCCCTGGCCCATGGACATCTGGTTGTGGAGCAGCTGTTGTATGCCCCCACAACGTCTGTCAATGACATCTGTGAAGTTATGGATAGCATTCGCAACATCATGCATGCCGTCTGTCATGGCTATGCGACATGCTCTCAGCTCCCTCAGACCCTGTCTGTTGTACCTTTCCATACGTGCCTGTGCCTGCATGACAGTTCTAAACATAGTGGAGGTTGACATACCTCCTTGGGCACGTCGGCCAGAGGCAGTACGGCCACGGATGCCCCCACGAGAACCCATGGGCGACTGTCTGCATGGTACCATTGGAGGCCTCTGCACATGGCTGCCTTGTGAGGATGCATGTACCACAGGTACCACATTACCCTGATCTATGCCCACTGCTGACTGTCCATCACCTAGGGACAATGGTGATAAAGGATGTAACGGCAGGATGACTGTGCGCATTGACGCGTTGAAAGCTGTGTACTGTCAATTGGCTGACCAATGGCGGACCCAGACACACCTTCCTGCACCATTACAGACATTTCATCATCATCAGTACCTGGGGCACAAGATTCAGGTTCCCTGCAGCAGGTCACCAGAGCAGCACCAGAACCTACGGGAGGAAAACATGGAACACAGATTACAGTCTCAATACATATTTGAAAGAGATGCACTTCAATACTAATGCACACATTCAGAAATGGACACATGCACTCATGGACACTAACACACATGCACACTTGGGCACAGGCACACTTGCACACATGCACACCGCAGTAAACACACACATCAGTACCGTGTTACACTACTCAATTTACTACCTGTCAATTACAGTTATTGTGAACACAGTCACCAGCATGTCTACTACAGAGTTACACTACTCTTCCTAGTTTTATAAATTGTTTTACAGATACTGTTAAAAAGACTCACCAGCATGTATGGCCTGCCTCGTGCTACATGGGAGGGACCTGGAAGTGTGAAGAGAGTAATGTCAGTGGGCACATGTGTGCCATTTGTTTTGCACATGATACAGTACAGTAGTACACTAGTTCCCTTATACACATCAGCTGCACATCATGTCTGTATATATATCATGATGACTTTTCCTCACTTCCCTTCTTGACTCCTGCCTCTTCCATATCATTGTATCTGTCATACTCCTTCTACTTCTCTACCCTTCTGAGCCCTAACTATTATGTATATGGCTTTTGCCTTATTGCATAACCATTATGCTTTAGGTAGGATTGCTTTGAAACCAATGGTACATTGTGTATGACTCTAAACTGTTTGACTTCCTTACATGTATGTTGATTTGATTAACAGGCTGGTGTACAATTCTATTATGTTGGCTGTCTGTATTGACAACTTGTCTGTCTGCCTTTATTACGTTATGTTTGGAGCTTTTCTCCACAGGCCTCTACTGAAAATGAAGTTATATCCAGCTAGACTATCTGGGTCAACAAATGTAAAAGTAATAACAATAAATGAATATGGCATCTTACCTGCACGCTCGCTGTCTTGCTGCTGTGTGGACCCAACCTCCATCAGGATGCATGGTTGTTGCTGTTGTTCTGGGGCTGGTTCCACAACATTTAGCAGTAGCCCCTCCTGTCTGGTGAGGGGGGGATGTGTGGCCACCCCCCCACCTGTGGCAACCTGTTGCCTGCGGATATCTGCAGCACGCTGGCGGACATTTCTTATCAAATCACTGCAGTGATGTCTCACCTGCTCATATGTCCTATCATGCATGCCAACATCATTTATCCTGCTAACAAGGTTAAGCCACAGTGCAGACCTCTCCTGCTGATTCTGGGTGGTGCGTGAGAACAGGATGGCATAGTCACGCACCAGGCTCTGGTGGATCACGTCATCCTCTGCAGCAGAGTAGGCAGGATTCCTTTTAGGTGCCATGTCTATCTGGAAAGGTACACAAACAGGTTATCAGCATAGTATCTCAACAATACATGGTACACATTCTATACAGGGAGTGTTAACCTCTACTTATTACTGATTGGTTAAAACCTGATTACAGTGTAGCTATCATTCTATGTCATTTGTACTAAGTACTTGGCCTTCAGACCGGTTGTTTTACATTAGGGCGGTTGGTGGCAAGCACTGTGGTGGCAGGACACATATCTTTCATCCATTGAAGTTGGGAACTGCTGATTGTGGGCCCAGTGTACAAGTGTATTACTTCTGGTATCGGCAGTTGGCCTTCAGGCCAGTTATTTAACATTGACGAGGTTTGTGGTCTGCACTCATGTGTGACAATAGACTGTACTTTGCCATTCATAGCTGGGGACATCTGGTTTCAGGTTTATAGTGCCTGCATATCTGAGCTGTATCTTACTGACATTGCTACACCTTGTTTGTTGTAGCAAACACTACATCCAGGCTTCCTGGATCTACCTTTGTTTATATGCTTGTTATCTGTTAGCTTGTTATTTCACTGGTATGCTACTTCCACATAGTACACATCTTCTCAACACATCTGTGACTCACTACTGTTATCTGCATTGCTTACTGTACGTACTTCCATGTTACACATGACAGCAAGTGACTGCTTGTCATTGTTGCATTTACTTCATTGTGACACATTGCACTTAGGTTACCTGGCATTTGCTCACTGACACTTTTATATCAGTCAGCAGTTGTAGGTAATGTCAGTACACCCTCACTCCCCACTGGACCTTGTTTTCAATCATTAGTGATTACAGAGTTCACAATAGTATTCTAGCATGTCCAGAGGTCAATTGTCAGTTCCCTCCCCAGTCCAGCTGGTGAGTGTGGTACTCCAGAGACAATGTTAGAACAGTTGTATGTACACAGACAACCCTCCTCCTAACAACAAATTCAAACTCATGTGAGTGATGCAACCATATACCAGACTGGAGGCTAGGCTCTGTCTACTCAATACCGCCATAACCAGTCACGTGGCAAAGGGGATCACTCACTATACTTCCAGTCTCACGTAGACCTACCACAACAGCAGACCTAACACATGATCACACATGATCATACTTGTAGGCTCAGACCACAGCTCTGCCTATGCAGCAGAGACCTCCTAAGCAGACATCCAGGCAACCACTACCACATAAACGAACATGTGCAACACATATCACACAAAGCCAATGTGCTGAACACTCACAGCCATTAACAGTTAACAACACACCTCATACACCTGTACTAGGTGCCTCTATCATCAGGCACACTCACATCATGTTCAACAGGCTTAACGAGGTGAGGGTCACGGTGTGCAGCCTGTCAGGCACTATGACCTGCCACATAACACAAACACTCAGGTAACCCCAAGGCAGGTACAGGTATGACTCAGTCAATGTCCATGCTGCTGTGAATGGCCTGACACATTCCTCCCTGGACTACATGACATGAGACATTACAGAGCTCTCTGAGCACGAGCCGAGACAGTTTGACCCTGACCTTTAGTAGCATCCTACCCTCACCTAGAACGATGCCACAATATCAAGGCGCGATGATCCCTTCCAACAATTGACTGACATACTGGTGTCATTCACAGGTGTGCCAATGCCTGCCATCTTGGGGTGGTATGCTTTGCTAGGGACAGCTTGCACCTGTCACCACAGTCCTATTGACATTTGGCAGAGCCTCCTGCTACACCCATAGTGCCTGTATTAGGCAAGGCTCATAAGGCAAACCCACATCCATTTGTATCACAAAGGATGAGGAAATAAGAGTGATGCTACTCAAGACCCAAGGATGCACGCACCCAAAACCCTACCTAGCATTCTGGACATCGATATCTGTGCAGTAACATGAACCTGTTTCAGGTTTCACAGGAGCACAACAGTACTACCACGTTATAGCTGTTACCATTCTTGTCGGCCCCAACACTTGAACAAGGGAGGGAGAGTATCAGTATTCAATGCAGATTCCCACGCCTCCACATTGGTGGCACAGTACAACATAGGTGTTAGGCCATTGAGTACAGAAGACGAGTTGGGGACCTGGGGAAGAAACATGGTAGCGGTCTGTCATTTGTCTACCACATGGCCAACGTGGATTGACAGACATGTTATATAGCCCAGCTAATCATGACTGATTCACATGTATGGCAGGGGAGGTCATTGTGCCTCTGTACTCATCCATCATCAGGCCTATAATTGCATACAATGCACCTTTTGGGATGTACCTAACCAGACACCTACAGCAACTGGTACAGGACAACAGTACATCATCAAGGGGATGCAATGGCTCACACAGATGTCATATTCTGCCCAGGTAAAGTGAATACAGCTGGACTCAGTGGCATACTGCCTGTTCAGAGGCAATCTGTGCGTGCCATATACAGCCATGTCCTACCTAGCAGTAATGAACGTGATGCACCTCAGGCAATCAGAGTCCCATACAGCCACATGCTCAGAAGAGCTGGACCTCAGCACTGACATACATGGACATGCTGGAGGGGCATATTCCTAACCAAGAGGCTCCCTTCACTCTGTAATGAGCTCACACTACTGGTTAGGCAGAGTCCCTCATTGACTCTCTTCCATAGGAATCTGGATGAGTGGATGGAGATCATAGTTGTACCCCAGGTATCACTTCTATGTTGCTGTTAGACAGAGGCACAGTATACTAAAGTCGGACAAGGGCATAGCAGCATAACTTGTGATTGGGTGGCAAAAGACAAACACATTGTACTAGGCTTACCAATGCCCTAGGAAAAATAGCCTAGTATGAACCTATGAACTGTTCATTCTCAACTGTTCGAGCTCATTACAGAGTGAAGGGAGCCTCTCGGTTAGGATTTGCCCCTCCAGCATGTCCATGTATGTTCTATTCAGTCGCTTACTGCTTGCTCAGAGGTGACCTTTGCCTAACATACAAGGCCATGTCAAACCCAGAATTGATGAATATGCTTCACCTCAAAATATCTAGCTCCATCAGAGCCACAAGGGCGGGAGACTTAAACCTCGACACGGCTATTAATAGGACATGCTGGAGGGATAGATTCATCACCCAAAGACTGCCTATGCTGTGGAACAAAATCACGGTATATGTGAGGCAGAGCACCTCGCTGGCCTTGTTCAAGAGAAATCTTGACCAATGGATGGGAGATCGCAGATATACCCCAGGGATTACCTCAGTGTCACTGCTCGACAGAGGCACAGCAAAATAATGGGTATGGTTCCCCATACTAAAGGGGTGGCGTAAGCCACAAAACGATGGGCTGGGCTTGTAAATGCCCTTGGACAGATAGCCTAGTATGAACCTATGAACATGTGTGTACTGCTATAGTACTTCTGCCATATGTTGCATGTGTGTGTGTTGTGGGGGATGCACAGGTAATGGGCAGATACGCCTGCACAGGTGACACGTCTGACACATTCTGGGTGTTCATCCATACATACTGGATGTGTGCTGCCATCCAACCCTGTGATGTGGACACACATTACTCAGCCTGGATATACATATCCGAACAACACCACAAGCACAGTACACTACCTTGCTATGTATGCATGTTATTACACAGTTATTCAGTAGTTATGACAGTGATGCTATGCATGCAGACCACTGGGCCAGTGGAAGCCACAACACATACCGCCAGCACCTTTGCATATGCTTACCACAGACATCCCACATACTGCATGTACTGTGCACACAGTTATCTAACCCAGAACAACTGCACACCACTTATTAATCCTGTCCAGTGGACTACAGATACAGGCATATTGTATAACAATAGTAGGAGGCTACTGCAGCACAGGGCATATTCACATGACGGGAAGGCATCTGTTGTCTGCAGTGTTAAGTGGCTTCACATTCACCAAATGCACAGATATTGGCAACATTGTTGCAGACAGTTTAGGTGCAGGTACCCCCCCCCATTGTCCTACACGTGTGTTATTAGTTATCCCAGATGACTGTAACCTCCCTATCCTCTCACATGTCCAGGTGAGAGCCACCCTCATCATTGCAGAACACATATCATCACTGTTACGAAATGGTATCCCTGGATGTGTGCTACATTCACCCCTGGAGGACATAGCACCACATGACAGACTGATATTAATCCCTGGCCATACTACAGGATATGTACCTGAACAGTGCCATACATACACAGTGGTCCCACACCAATGAGGAGGAACCTCTACTGACCCTGGGAACTACTGCATCATATGCACAACTGGCCTTGTGTTCTAAGCTATGGAAGTGTTAGTTATGGCCCACATGTACAACAATATTACATATGTTTATATTTCGTGACTATCTACACACAACCTATCTCATGCACATACCTATAGATAGTGAACTATGATACATTTGGAGGTGTCACAGTATACACAGGATTAACCTGCTACTTTGCATTACCTGTGTTTGTGGCAGCTGTTGCTGTGCCAGTGGTGCTGCTTGCTGCTTGCTCCTTGCTGCTGATTTTGCTGCTGGCAGTCCTAATATTTGTTTTCTTTTTTTGTTGTTTGGTTGTTTTCTCTCTCTCTCTCTTTATCCGTAGTGTTTGTGCAATGAATGTATTGCGTGAGTGTAGTGTGGGAACTCAAAGCTTTTGTAGGTATCTGCATAGGTCCATGTGATGGCCTCTGCACCAATTGTAAGGCAGCATTTGCTAATTGCAAGCAGCTGGGTGTGTACTGATTGCATGTCTCACTGTGATTTCAGGACACTGCTATAAAAGGGTATGTGAGATAGGCGTTGCCCTTTCAGATTTTAGGGCGTGGACCATGCTGGTATGCTGCTGACAGTGTTCTGTGAGTGTGAAGGTTAGTACATCTCCCATGCTTCATGCTGTGTTGTAGATTCAGGTTGCTGCATTTATCTTGCCTGTTCCCTGTAGTGAGTGTGTATGCATACTGACACCTACAACTATATGTCATATGTATTGCTATATAAATATATATATATCTGTGTACATATACATACTTTCATATATGTACATTAGCTGACATTATTGGGTACAAGCTAACAATTAGCAGGGCTGTTTCTGTTAACACTACACTAGTATGGGAACCCAGTAATTGTGACTATAAAAGTCTGCCTGACATGCTTTGGGTAGTAGACATACTATATTGCCTTTATCTTCATTCCTACTATTACATGTTCCACATATTTAGCACTATATTCCTGTATGAGAGTCATGTCTTAGTGGTAGGTCATACAGACTAGTGTTACAATGGTCTTGTGGTAGGGCCTACTAGTATGCTCATATTCTGCTTTTGAGTTGAGTATAGGGCCTATCAATCACAGTGCTGGAGGCACCTTTAAGCAGTTAAAGGGCTTAGTAGGTCTCACAGGAGCCAGGCTGTGTTGCAGATTCTGGTTGCTGCATATATCTTCACTGTTTCCTGTAGTGAGTGTGTATGGCTACTGAGACCTACAACTATATTTCATATGTATTAATATATATTTATATATATGTATGTGTAGATATACATACCTTCACATATGTTCATTACCTTACATTATTATGTACAAGCTAACAGGTAGCAGGGCTGTTTCTGTTCACACTGAACTAGTATGGGAATCCAGTAATTTGGCCATTAAAACTCTACCTGACATGCTTTGGATAGTACATCTCCTATATTACCTTTATACTGATTCCTACTATTACATGTTATATTTATTTTAGCAGTATGTTCTTTCAAAGCAGGCATGGCTTAGTGGTAGGTCAAACAGACTAATGTTACCTAGGTCCTGGGTTCGAGACTGACAGTGGGAATTTTTTTACTTTGCAAACTTTCCAACTGAGTACAGGACCTGTCAATCAAATAGCTGAGGCCACCTGTAAGCAGTTAGAAGGGTAAGTAGGTCACACAGGGGTCAGGCTGTGTTGCAGATTCAGGTTGCTGCAATTATGTTAACTTTTTCCTGTAGTGAGTGTGTATGGCTACTGAGACCTACGATTATATTTCATATGTATTAATATATATTTATATATATGTATGTGTAGATATACATACCTTCACATATGTACATTACCTTACATTATTATGTACAAGCTAACAGGTAGCAGTGCTGTTTCTGTTCACACTGAACTAGTATGGGAATCCAGTAATTTGGCCATTACAACTCTACCTGATATGCTTTGGATAGTACATCTCCTATATTGCCTTTATACTGATTCCTACTATTACATGTTATATTTATTTTAGCACTGTGTTCTTGGAAAGCAGGCATGGCTTAGTGGTACGTCATACAGACTAATGTTACCAAGGTCCTGGGTTCGAGACTGACAGTGGGAATTTATTTTTTTAGCAAACTTTCAAAGTGAGTACAGGACCTGTCAATCAAAGTGCCATAAAGGCACTTTTAAGCACTTTAAACCAGGTCTGCGCTCGTTTGCGCAGAGCTCACGCATGCGCACTGGCGGTGAGCTCCGCTAACACAAGCGCACACCCGTGCTAATTTCTTTGAAAGAAAAGAAAAAGGGGTGACAGGAAAGTGGTGAAAAGGGGTCACAAAGAGGGTAAGACAGTAGGGAAAGAAGCGTGGGATTTGCAGGAAGGGTGTAGGTAAGGCCCATATATGCCCATGTCTTTTGCAGCAACAGCTGTATATTTCTATGTATTTTGGTGAGACATTTGAAACCTTCCACCTCTGAGAGAGGTGTCAGGACAACATTAATATTTGTTGTACAGCCAATTGTAATTAACAGTTTAGATGTCCAGCGGACATGTGTGCGACATGGACAGCTATGTATGGGGCGTAATTTTTTTGTGGGACAGAGTGCCCTTTTTTTTTTTTACAGGTGAGAGTGGTATACCAGGTGAAGGAAGTCGGTAAAGCTGGGGAGGTAGGTTGGGTTGGTTAACAGACAAGACAGACAAGACGATACTGGGCGTGTATGACACACGTGGGGGGGTTACACAATTGACGGGGACGGAGGTTGGGATATCCGAGATGCACGAGCCCACAGATGACAACAGTGGAACTGATATCCCCACCCATAGGCAGTTGCCACTGTTCCTTCACAGCCCAGGACGGGCTGTGCTGGGGCTGTGTAGGCAGGGCAACGGCCGGGGCCGTTAGCTGTGCCACACGAGCCTCGAGCTGGCGTAGGGGCCCAAGAACAGAGTCTTGGATCTCCCTTCGCACCACCGACCGGACACCTTGGAGGGTGAGTGGACGAACCCCTCCGGCCACACTTGCAGAGGGGACGGGCCCCATCCCCTGCAGCGCTTCCACCCGAAGGTGGCACAGGGCCACCGGAGGGGGTCCGCCTGGCCACTAGTGCCAGGTGCAGTCGCCAGCTGAGGTGGGAGAGGTGGGTCCGCTGGGACCTGCCTTCCCAAGCGTTCTAGGTTTGTGAGTAGTTATGTTAGTTTGGGTTGGTGGCATTTTATTACATTCAGATTAGTTGTAACAGCATGCATTGGTATTCCCATCAAACAAACACCCAGATATGAACACCATTGAACAAGGGGCATATCAATATCACATGCATTATTTGAACAGCAAAACACGGTCAAACGACATGCAGGGTTGATTAATGGCAACAGGCCATCAGATTTGCAGGTATGAACAGGGCACATGCACGAACAGACATGCATATATGTTTGAAACGGACAAATGTCCATGATTAATGAAATGTTCACATACCATTATTTAGTAGATGTTGTTATATGGAATTATAGGGTTGGGTGGGGATAGAAAGTGATGACACATTCATATGTTACACATTGATTCACATTTCTAATAGGTACACAATTAAGTTGAGGCTGATGTTTCAAAATAATCTTTATTTTACTGTCATGCTACACCTGTTACACATACATCACTATCCTACTTATTTTGAATTTGATCAGATACATCATCCTGCTACACTTTGATGACAGGACAGGGGACAACTATGGCTGTTTAGTCTGTCAGATAATCATTCATTCTATCTGCAAATTGTTTACTGTTATCACCATATACAGATTTTGAGCTAGACATTCCAGATTCAGACACACTGAAATCAGTTTGGGATGTTAATTTGTACTTCCCACATGCATTTAGTTCTGTAGAAACACACTGAGGCTTATATATTCAGGGGTTATTATTACTTTATTTATTCATACATGAGCCTTTCTGTCACTCTCACACATTCTGCAACTTCACAGTTCAGGTTGGTACTTCTAGGCTTTGTTCACATATTAGACCTGTGGTGATTCAAACACTTTCCAACAGCCTCACTTCTGTCATGATTCAGCATTTCAACAGGGGATATATCTCACATGTGACTACCTCAGATTCTGAAGCTGTACTCTTGAGACTACTGCAGGTTACAGTATATTTAATTAATGATGGGACATCTGTATTACAGCACTATTTAATTCTATCAATTATATTTCCAGTTACACTTGCATACTGATGAACTTGTTGCAGCCATACCTGCAGACTTTCAATTCCTGCTTGCACATTATATTACTTTTAATCAATACACTGCACTGTTCTGATACATGGTACATAATAATATTTATTTACAAGTACTGGGTGGGGTTACTAACCTGCATGGTGGCGCAGCCGCACCAGCCTCCGGGCGTGCATCTCACGATTCATAGAGCGGACACCTGCAGCTGTAATACAAAGGGAATAATATTGGACTACACATCTCCATGGTATCAGCTAGTTGAAATTCTTACATACATGAGTAAAATGTGACTTACTCAGTGGTGGGGCGTTGGGCATTTGCCGGGCCTCCTGGATCCAACGGTTCAATTGGTCCTGCTTGCGTCTCTTCAGGTCCGCATGGTGGTGATGGACCTGCTCACCAGTGCGTGGAATGCCAGTAGCACTGGTCAGATCACGAGCCAACTGGTCCCACGCCTCTGCCCTATATGCTCCCCATGAGACCTGGCCCTGCATGAGTTGGGCCTCGTGATTATGGACAAGGAGCCAGACCATGTATCTGGATTCCTCAACGCCCCAACGCTGTGCTCGAAAGCAACGTCCCTCACCTACTCCACTCATGCTGACTGCAAGTCTGTTCTACAATCAGTTATGCTGTGTATTCCCGCCTATGGGGCTTATATATGCCGCTTTTCCGCACATTTCTCTGATTGGCCATTTTGGAATTGTATCTACTTCACTGAAAATGCTTTCTCATGCTCCATTCTGGCTTTTATCCCATATATATGCTATTTCTGCATTTCTAGGTATTGCTGTCATGGCTTGGTGGTTTAGTTCCTTGACTCTAGTGCATGGTATCCTGGGTTCGAATCTGGCAACTGATTTTTCATTTTCCTGACAGGAATGAGTTGAGGACCTGTCAATCAAACATGCCAAAAGCACTTTTAAGCACTTTAAACCTGGTCTGCGCTCGTTTGCGCGGAGGTAACACATGCGCACTGGCAGTTAGCTTGTGGGAGCTGCGTAAACGGTGTGCGCTGGGATAAATCCTAATTGGCTACTGACACACATGTTAAGCTAATTGCACACAGTTTCAGTCTGTCTAACTGCAGCTTGGCAACGGGCACGCAGTTTGCAGCTTTTGAAACACTACTCAGCTACGGGCACTCTGTCTCACAGCAGCTTAGCTATCAGTACATTTCTGACTATTTTTATTATTATGTTACTTCAAAATATATGCTCTATTTCATTCCATTTTACAAAAGGGAATACATTTACATTTGTACAATACTGTCAGGGGCTTTTAGTGCTTATTTACAAAAAAAAAAAAAGGTTGTTGTAGGGGCTTGAACCCTGCCTGCCTACTCTTAGGCCGGCAACTCTACCGCTAAGCTATTATTTCCTGACTTACTTTGCATATTTAGTTCTTATATCCTTTTCCACTGACTGCTGACTGTGATTGCGCTAGTAGCACACCGCACACGGCACACAGTAGCAAACATTTACGGGGTTTAACAAAAAAAAAAAAAGATTTAATTTAATTTTATGATATCTCTTCACTTTATACACTAATGGCCAGTCGGGGCATGTGTTGTATAGTGTGTTTATTCACATTTTCATGGCCTTTCTCGTGGCTGTTTACTTTCAGCCATTCTAGTCTTCCGGGGGCGTGTCCGCTTGCAGGGCTTAGCCTACAGACACGCTTCTACTCTCTTACACGGACCGTGTAAGAGTTACTAGTGTGATTCAGCATGCCTCATGCACCTCATGCATATGCATGACATGCTGACATCACACAGTTTAACTGCAGCCTCCGTGTAAGAGTTATAACTCTTACACGGAGGCTTCCTGAATCTGGCCCATTATCTTATCTTAATGTTTAGTGAATCAGATCATTGACCCACTGACCCGAGTCATTTTCCACCTGCACATTTCATAAATTGTCTTATGAAGGAAATGGCAGCTCTAAAAACAGCATAATAAGATATGACTTGTCTGTTCAGTCTATTCAGGCTTCTCTATTGAGAATGAATACTCTTATTGAATGAGAACTGGCTGCACAGTCGAAAACTGTGGAGAAAGAATACTTGCACTGAAAGGGAATAAACTGATGGAAAGGCAGTGTCTTTACCACAATGGTAGCAGTTTTAGAAGAACAAAAAAAGTATTCTAGAAGCATGAATGCTGCTATATGAAAAACTTACATAAAACTCAGTCTGTATCCATTGCCATAATGAAAGTGACAAGTACACTTCCTAAGGAAAAATATGGGGAATACATGTCTAGCCCTTCATATTGTGTAAATAAAATTGTTTCAAAATGAGACATTTGCACAAGCTAATATTATAGTTACGAAGAAGAGCATTTTGCATAAGGTTTCCATATGCATTCACACTGAGTCTTCAGTTTGAAAACCAGTCATACTTAATTTTTCATGTGCCACATTATTGCTTGTTTAATAATCTATTGGTGTAATATGTGCATATATCACATTTTAATATATAATGTTCATTGCTGTGGCATAATATATTTCATTTGGAAAATAGTCCTTTGTTTGGTAAATTGTATTGCATCCTTGAAGAATGTTTTTTTCTGTAACTACTCTAGATAAAGAGTTTCTATGTGAAGCTTAGGAGTCTGCCATTCAGGACAGTAATTCAACCTTTTTTTTTTTTTTTTTTAGATTTTACTTTTTCCTCTGTTACATTTTGTATCCTGCTTTCCTGTCTTGCTAGATGTGCTGAAGTCATTACTGTAGAAGACAGGAATGCTGGTACTATCCATGACACCCTTTTGGCAGTGCAAGATCCAGTAATGTGAATCCTGACAGTTCAAAAATTATAGAGAGATTCCATTATTCCAAAAATGCAACAGCAAGCCTGGGGACTCAATCATATTTTTAAAGCATTTTTGCAGGGGGGGGGGGGCTTTACCTTCCAAAACCCTATCAACATAGGGGTGATATGTCCCACACCCCTCCGAGATTGCTGTGCCTAGAAATAAGAGCAGTTCTCCAAGAACAATTTCAGAATTAGTAAATATTCCCTCTATTTGCACTTAAATTCTCACTGCGATGAAGGGTGCAGTTATGATCCTAGGACCTTCAAAGGGCACCTACTTAGCTTCTCCCTTGTGTACCTGCCATGCCGAACCACCAATGTAATCATCACTCAGGCAGCCTTTCTAGCTGTGGGGTACTTTTAAGCCCTGTTTATTTCCTAAGGGCATGTTCAATTAATTACTTAAAGTGTGGGCATGCAGTGGGCACATTGTGGTGACATTTCTTGCTTCTGTGGGTGATATACCCAAAAGCAGTTGTGCTTCCTCCCCTAAGCAAATCCTTTTGTCAGATCTTCAGTCTACAATGGGTATCACTAATCAGATACCAGCCCTGGAAACACATACATTCACCTCCCACCCAAGAAAAGCCAAGTGAGTGAATTCCATCAAGTTTCTGAAGTACCTGGGCTGCTAAATGAACAATGGCTGCATGGGTCAGGACAGGCTTCATCTCTGTATACTACAGAGCCAACATAAACTGAGCCTTAAGAGAAATAGCAGTCTTTCCATATTTAAAATACAGTAACATTATCTACAGATTTAAAATGCAATAACTTGGAAAGATATTTATTTAACTTATTTCCTGTTTTTACTTTTAATTTTGGTAACCAGGGTAAAAGACTGATTATTATGGATCCATTTAAGTCACAGCCTGTAAAATGATTCTGCTTTAAAAGGAAATGAATATGGTTTGAGTGAAGTAATTTGGTGGTTATTGAAAGAAAATAGATTTGAACATTAGACCAATATGAATTAAGGTTCAGATAAAACATTAGGCTCCAAAGTAAAGTTAATTATGTTCACAGCTGAAATGAACAGAAAAGTTTAAAGCAATGGATTTGTCAATGGTAACAGTTTTTTTTTGCACTTCCCGGTTACACCTGAAAGAGACAGTATTTACAAAGTTTGAATAGAATTCAGATGTGTTCATTTAAGAATCCTTTGGGGATGTTGGGATGAAGATACAGGTAACTGAAGAGGGGAAAGAACTAGACTTTGGTAGAATTGTTTTTTTTTCTTACACACACACCCAAACACACCATAGTTTATAATAAAGTGCTGTCTCAACTAAGACTGCTATAAAATATTTAATTTAATGTCCATCCTTTAACAACTTAATAACTTAGTACAACTTTACTCCCCCACATACCTCTCAACCTCTTATCACAAGAAATCTGGACAAAGCCTAAAATAATGGGGAGACAAAGTCCCAAAAATAGGTACAGATTTTAAATATTGCTCTTATAAACTTAAAAGCTACTAGAATAACAAGATTTGTATTAGCATGCATTTTTCTGAAGGATATGAAGTCTGAAACTCAAAATTATGCCATTATGTAGTGACTTGAATCCTTAGTGATTTGCCAGAAAACCACACATTTTATGAGGAATAGGTTAAAAATATGAGGCAAAAATAAGGACATTCTGAGAAAATCTGGACAGTTGAAAGGTATGTTCCCCAACTAGAACTTTATGCTGTAGAGAAAAATCACTATAACCAAATCCTCTAATACTCCAGGTGACTCTCTATGTTCAAATGTTGTTTCTTAATACTCTTTTTCAATATGCAATCAGAAATATTTATGAATACATTCATAGACGAGCTTTGGGGCATTTTAACCACCTTGTTCTACATAGCTGTGCCATTGATAACATACACTCTCACAATGTTTCATAGGCACATTTTCATAGATTCATGTTAGGCTTACTGTCCTTGTAGCCCATTTAAAGCTTAGGCATTTACCCCATGTAAGAATCAAACCCTGCACGTTGTGTCTGTAAGGTAAACACTTGTACCAACCAAGAGACAAGATTATATCACCCCAGATCGAACCCACAATCCCTGGTTTAGGAGGCCAGTGCCTTATCCATTAGGTCTTTGGGGCCTGACAGTGGACAATGGACAACAACGGACAGAAACAGTGCATTTTGTTAAAGTATGCAAAACAAATGATATATATCTGTGAATCTGACAGTGCTGCAGTAAAGAGGAAGTATACTTTGTAGAACTGCTGCAGGTGTTGTGATCAGCATTCCCATGCATGTATGTGTTAGTTTCAAGGTAACAGAAAAAATATTATTCTAAACTTAGACATGATACAGAATGTCATATCCTCAACCAAACAAGACTGTGCAATCATTTATAATCATGTTCTTATGATAAAAGTGGGAATATTGATTTGAGCTAGGCAGGTCATTGAATATTTCATATAATTTTATGACATTTTATATCAGAGCCTGCTCTAGTACCCTTAGTTCTGTGCAGCCATTATGTGAGGCTGTGTATGATCTCATGACATGAAACATATTACTATCGTAGGGGCACATATAGTAAGTGAACAGTGCTAAGCTATGTTTAAAAGAAAACTTTTTTGTGTGTCACAATGCTATGGACTAATAATTTTGCCCATTAATGTTCAATGGTGTAGTGAGAAAGTAACTTTGAGGCTACTTATCTTTGGGGCAATGGAGTATTCTCTTATTCCCAAGGTTGGGCAACCTCAAATTTAGTATCTTTGGAGTTGCAGTGGTGTTGGATGGATGCACTCTCCAATGTGATGGTACAGGATGACTTGTCCACATAAGTCCTTTTTTTTGTTAAATTCTTATTTTGTAATTTTCACTATTACTTGTCTGATATTAGTGACTGAGAGTTTTTGAGCCTCATATACTGGTGTGAATCCATTAAAAATGTACTATGGTAGATTTAAAGTAGCATACAAATCTGAGAATGCAGAGAAGGAACAGAACATTTACAGAATGCTGTTAGCAAATCTATTGAAAAAAAAGTCATCAGATCATAGTTTACCAGGTAGTAACATGTTACTAACTAGGAAGTGCTGAAATGTTCTGGATTCCTCGAACAAGTCAATGTTTGCAAATGGGAATGCTCTTGATACCATACTTCTGGAATTCTTCTCTGCAGTAAATTAGATAGCTCTGATCTATAAGTATCTCTAGTCTTATAAATGAGAACAGATTACTGTACTATAGTGATGTGCACTCATTATATAAAAACAGCCTGAAGAACTGTACTAGCTCCTAATTTTAATATAATGTTCCCAATGAATAAATGAACTGCTGCTTATAAGTACTGTCAGTAGAGACATATGCTAGAATTTAATCAGTTCGAGTGATTGTCATTACTGACCAAACGTCAGGTACAAATACCTATTAAACAAAGTAATTATGACCATCTGTTAGAGAGCTCTTGCAGCAAAAAGGAAACATATTCATACACTTGAGAAGTGCAGACGTTCGTCTTTTTTGAAAATGACTCTTGCTTATTATGGTCCTTTTACCATTTTGTGTTGTGAATAGTCTTTATTTAGATGCAAATTGAATCTGATGCACGTTTTAACCAACAGCCCTTGCTGCCAAGTGATTTGCTAGGCATATGCAAAAACTCCTTGAAAACAAAGCTCTAAGGAATTGTGAAATCCCTGGTTAAGCTTTTGTTTTAGCTGTGAATGAATATAAATGAAAATTAAAGAGCTGCACTTCTTATGAGAATAGAAGTAATTTGAGTACATTCATTAGAGGCAATGCAACTATTGCAGTGAAGCCTGCTTGTTACACATGTATGGAACACAATGTTACTGGTTGGTTGCATTTTTTACTCCATATTCAGTTTGAATTAATAAAATTCAGTTCAATGCTTATGTATTTCTTTAGCTAAAATGTGACTTGTATAGGTATGCACCTTTCAACTTATATCTTAGTAGAGCACTGTGTTTTGGGATGTAAACTAATTTGACAGATGTATTTTTGGTGGAGGTAAATATCTAGCTACATTAAACATTATAGCAGTTTACATCTGTGTCAGTGCTATTGGAACAAAGACAATTTTATATGTAATGTAACTAGTTCTGCAGTATTTTGGAGAGGATGCAAATAGCTAGCAATTGTCTTACTATTAACAATTTATTTATGTTTTATTCTATGAATATTTACTTGCTTCCAAGAGTTATGTTCTAAAGGGTTACATATCCTCTGTGGGAAAAAAATATTTTAGTGTAAACATTTTTATGAAAATATTTTCCATACCTTAATTTTGTTAGAAAAGGATAAAGTAGACATCAGAAAATGAAATAATGAACGCTTGTTGAGAAGCACAGTACAAATCTGGTGTAACTCTGAGTTTCCCATTAATCAATTCTGTTGAGATTTGACGTTTTCACAGGATATGTATGGTACAGGGCAGCTTTATAATCACTTAATAATTACAGAATGGAGAAGTTCCTTCCTTACCAACCTGTCATAAGATATACCTTTTTCAGGGGAAACCCAAGGTGGTATCTCTACTGCAAGAGGAAATTTCGTCAGAGAATTGAGGTTCTTCTCCTACTTTCTGATAGATGCCGTGGGGATCTTTTTCCAGCTGAGCTCCAATCAACTTAAGTAGCACTGACCTTGGTATGACATCACAACTCAAAGAAATGTCTGCCCCCAAGCATATATTAGCCAGATACACTGAAGCTATCCAGCGCAGAGATTAAGTGGTAAGATACCTGCCTACAGATCCAGTGTTCAAAGTCAAGTTCAGGTTTATTGCAGTGCATAATCCTACAAACTTTACAATACTGAAAACAAGAAATACAAAAGTAAAAAAGTAGTAATTGTAGACATGAGTGAATACCATAGAAAGAAGCATTCATTAAGTAGAAATGACACAATAAAAAAACATTCTAAAAGTAATAACTTAAAATGAGGTTATCTATACAATTGAAATACATTAGATAAACACTGTTTAAGATAAATTACTACATAGAAACAACAATTTTTTTCTTAATAATTTACCTTCCCTTAACTGAGATTAGGCAGTTCAAACTGAGTATCAACATTTATGTGACCAGCTAAAACTCCAAAATATAGTCATAAAGTGTCAAAATGGATGAACGTTAATGATTGCTGCAGTAGCTGGAGATGGGGAAGATAATCAGAAACCACTGGTTAGTCTAGGAGCACACTCGTACAGTTATCCAAGGATGGATAAATACTAACAGAATGAACTAACGTAACTGGATAAGCCTGATGCATGGTGACAGTAAGTAAAACATATCAGTCACTCAAGAATGTAAGTCATCCAGCTGAAGTCCAGGAACCTATGAAAAAAGGCATCAGCAGTTAGCTTATGTAAACACAACTACACAAATTAGCAATCAGAGGTGACTACACTTCTAGAGAGACCAAAAAAGAACCTTAGATTATCTAGGAAAGCAGAGAAAGTGATTCTTTTTTGTTGAATTAATTTGACCTGTGTTTATATTAAACTGTTAAGTCTTTTGTGGCACAGTTTTATTTCCTTCAAAATAAAAAGGGTGAACAAGCAAAAGTTTTATTAAGTGTTGAAAGCTCTAGTCCTTGAACAAACTCTAGAGTCTCCCTCTCCCACATTCTTTCAAGGTGTGAAAGCTGTCAACTCTTTTCATTCATAAGTAACTAATATGTATCACAACAACTAGGTAGTAAAGCAAACAGCTGCATGTAGGTTTAATACAATGTTTTTATTTTTTGCAGTTAAATGGATAAAAGCTACACGTTGCTGCCTAAAAGTCAAAGTATGTAATAGATTGTCTATGGAAGTTTATAGTACTGCTTATATCTGCTCTGCGATATCATTACAAAGGGGTGGTCTGATAATGTGAAATCGTCTCAGCAAACCATATTTTCCTTATTAAGATGAATTTTGATGTATACAAGGACTGCTGCTATCTAAGATGTATGAATTACATCTAGGTATAAGTTAGTACAAAAAAAGCACCTGTGATATCATATATTGGCCTACTGTGCCTGTGCAGAAAGAGCAGTTAGTACACAGTTGTGAAGTTTGTGGTTTGTTCAAGTATCAGAACCAAAAAGAACTTATACTGTATGGAATTCTTTCATTACCATGGCTAAATGTAGAAGCAGACTTATTTCAGCATAGAAATGTACATATTCTGTTTTGTGTGGACAATTATTTGAAATTCCCCAAGGTAGTATAGCTATGTGACATTGTAAGTCAGTTTATAATTACTGGTTGTAAAGCTAATTTTGTGAGGCATGGAACAGCCAAGGAAGTAATCATTTTCTTCAATGAGTGAGTCAGAAAGTTCATAACATCAAGAAGCAATGGGAATTCAGGTACATTTATGGGTATGCTTGTTGGTTTGTTTTGATTTTCATTAACTTTGCAAGCGGACTGGTCTATAGCCATTTTTTGTCTTGACCTGCGATCCAAAGGCAAGTGGTAAGTACAATATGCAAACATACGGCAAAATTATTTTAGCTAGTCAATTAATGCTTATTGGAGGGGAGAGAAAACTAGAGTACCCATTGGGGACAACATGCAAATACTACACAGACAGTGTTCAGAAGCCTAGACTGAACACTGATCGCTGATGGTCTGAGTCAGAGATGCTTCCTCTTACCCAACATGCTGCCCACATTCTGTCAAGCCCTGTTGTCCTGAGCTAATGAGCTAGTTGAAACAAAGTTACAAACTGGGAAAGTATTCTAAAGAAGTATTAATACTCTGAGTCAACAAATTGTTACTTATCCATTCTTTATTACAGAGACCTCTACTGCACCCAACTTGAATATCGCTATCACAGTTAAAAACACCCCACTGGAATGCCTCCATCAGTTGAAATTAAAGTTGCCCACATCTTTTGTTTTACTTGTAGAAGAAAGTGAAAAAGCTGATACTGATTTAGTGCAAGAGAGACAAAAAGAAACAGAAATTGTACTCTGAGAGTTCTGCAAAAGCTCTTCCGGTTTTCAAGAAAGAATAAGAATGAATAAATATTTTATATAGAGCTTGGAAATACATTGAAATACAAGCTACTGTAACAAGACAGTCATATTTCTTTTAAACCAGACATTCAAATTTATCATAGAAATCAAAGGCGTTTCTTAAATTACCAGGTATAAACATTTGTCAGAAAATCTTGCTACCAAATTTGGACTCTGGACTGCGGTGGTTGTGCTGCGGTAGCATTGTCGTCTCACAGTAAGATGTTGTCCTGTTCGATTCTCAGCTAAAGCATCTTCTGTGTGGAGACATGCATGAATGGGCGTACCTTCATTGAAGGTTGTGCATCAGGGCTGACAACTCGGTACGTAAAAATCTACTATCATCATTAGCGGACTGGAGTTCCGCTGTGGCGACCCCTAACCGGGAAAAGACGAAAGATACAACAACAACAACAACTTTGAAAGCTTTTTAGAAGTCTTCTCGGAAGCCATCAACTGAGAGTCTGAATTCTTAGAAGATACTGATTCTGTAATGTAAAAGATGACCTCATTCCTCATCCATAAATGCCACTAATCTGAATAAAACTGACAACATAGGTCTATCCTCCATCCAGCCTCAACTTCTTTTTCCCATTTTGCACATGGGGTCAGGATGTCAGTTCAACAGTGACAATTATCTCAGACTAAGGTTTACACGACTGGGTGGCTAGCCCTGCTGCAGTAGTTCATCCATACCAGTCACTCACACACACTTGCACCTATGGCCAATTTAGAGTGTCCATTCCATCTACTGCATGTCTTTGGAATGTGGGAGGGAACTGGAGCACCCAGAGGAAAGACAAGAGAACGTAAAGTGGACATGTAGGCTCCACACAAAAGGCACCCTAGATGAGAATTAAACTGGAGAACTTGGTGATCACCCTAAATTAAGTAGTGACTGCAAACATTCTAAATTTGGGTAACTGATCAGAAAACCTCTCCGAAATAGTGCCTGACGTTTTCCATGTATATTAGTACTGTTTCTATTCTTTTCTCTGTAGTCACTACATTACTCATATAGAATAGTGACATACTTATGTAAATTGTAAATTCAGTGTGATGTATATATATTTTCCAAAGTAAGAGGGCCGGGACATATTTAGTTATTTATGAAATTAAATTGAGAGAATTAGGGCTAATGGAGATTGAGTCACATGATCACTAAGTGAATGACAGTCTCTAGTAAAGCTTTTCTGACACAGCAGCTCTGTGTGCGTGCGTCTTCATTCATTCATCTCCATGATGTATAGTCTAAATTCCTATAAATACTAATATACATATATGTCATCACAGAGCACTCGAGGCAGCAGAACTGCTCAAGCTATCTTCATCTTGCTTTGAGTAAAAAATAAGTTGATCCAGTACATTGTACTAAGCCTTCAGTGAATGTGTTTTATAACTGTTGTATCATGGACTAGGACATTTAAATTGTATCATGGACTAGGACATTTAAATTGTATCATGGACTAGGACATTTAAATTGTATCATGGACTAGGACATTTAAATTGTATCATGGACTAGGACATTTAAATTGTATCATGGACTAGGACATTTAAATTGTATCATGGACTAGGACATTTAAATTGTATCATGGACTAGGACATTTAAATTGTAGTCAACAGAAGCTCTAAAATATGTACATTTCTAATGAACCAGCTGATGCATTTATGAGGTGTGACTGAGTAACAAGCAGAACTTGATAGCTGTTTACCAAAATGCATAACTGTTTTTGTTTAGTTTTAATCTGCTCTCATTCAAACATTATGTTAAGTTATAGAAGTCCACTTGAAGATTTTGAGTAAAGCAGTTCAGGTGTTCCAATTTACAAAACAGTATCAAGTCACTGGCACACTTTATAAACATTGTATTTTCCGCTTGCTCTCACCTTGTTAGGAAACAAAGAAGAGCGGCAGTACTGTAACTATGACAATGTAAAGGGGGGACCAATGCTCCAGGAGAAATCTATAAGGGGCATCAGTCTGTAGTCGCTGATCGATGTGAGTGCAGTACCAGGATTTAATGGCTGAAATTGTGGATCCTTATGTGAATAACTTTAGTACCATTGTGCATTAGTAAATATAGCAAGGAGCTTGTGTAGGCTCTTTGCTACAGCTCAGAGTCTATGAAAATTTTTTAAAATTTCATAGTCAACTTTGGAACATTTATTTAAATCTCAACTTTGGGTTGTGAGGGAGCCAGTGTGGGCAGTGAAAACAGAAATTGTTTTAGGGTAGACACTTGTGTTGTCCTAGCATTGATCAGCTTGAGCTCAGAGTAATGTGCTTGCCATGGAAAAGCCTCACTTCAATAGGTGAAATCATTTGCCAACCAAACCTGGTATTATTAGCCCAGTCACTTCTATTAATTAGATGGTAGAGTAGTAGAGTGTGGTCCATAGCATCAAACATCTTAAGGTACATTACTGTTTAACAGTGCTCTTTGCTTGTGTATCTGGAAATGTAAACTATAAGCCTAGTAAGAGACATTTTAACACCATGGCATGGCCATGCTTCAGATGTCAAGCCAAGTTAGAGAACAAGTTAGTTGTTGATTTCCTACAGATTCAAGTACTTTAGCAAAGGGGCTAAGTTTGTACTTTCACACTGGCTTTGCTTACTTAGATTGGCTCTGTAATATATGTATATGAATCTCATTTTGTAGCCCAGATGACCTGGGGTTGATTAATGACCTAGATGTTGGAGGAGCCAATATGAGGAGGAAAGGAATTATGAGGTGACTGAGTGACTGATAGCCTGAAGAAACCATTGAGCAGTGGTCTGCATGGTGGGCACTACCTTAGAGAAATGCATCACTACAGAGGTGGGTTCAGCTCTTCTCTCTCTCAGTGCCCCACTGCATACCCACATAGACCACATTACTAACCAGCTCCAATAAAACAAGAAAGGCTAAAGCAACACAAATGGATAACCTTTCATAGGTCATTAAAAACTTGCATAGCCTTGAGTTTTCTCACATAGAGAGATGGGTCCCATCTGCTGCAAGGACATGTCAAAGACTATGCCTAAATTGCAGTGGGGAGGAGGAGTATGTAGTTGAAAGATATGCAGGAGGTCTGAAGCCAGTGGTGGCTGACTTTATTAAGTCAGAATAACAAATAGAAGGAATGGTACTGGCAAAAGAAATGCTAGCTCTTCTTCTCCTATTAAGGATAGCAGTCTATTGGTTTTCCACAAAGAGAGTACTTTGCCATATTTAATAATCCTGCTAATTGTTATAATAAGAGTTAAAACTATGAAACAGACAGTTTGCTTAATATATGTAGACAGACTCATCAGTAAGGTAAAATCTATGAACCTATGAACCTAATCCATGATTGTTTAATGTAAGTAGTGGCTACTCCACAATAATGGCTTTTGTGGGTTGAAGACTAAATTTAGGACCAATCCAGTCTGAGCAAAGTATTGCATAAATAAAGTCAGCCATAGCAATAATGGGAGAAACAGCATTAAGCTACACTATGGCTGGAGCAGTACTGTGGTAGTGCACGTGATTAGCATGTTAGACATCAAAATGAAGTCAGGCTAGTAGGTAACTGCAGGCATATGCTCACAGTGAAGTGCCACACACTGCATCTTGGGCTCATCCATCACAGGAAAGACAGCTTATTGACATCAGATGGACAACTTAGGGTGTGCACAGCAATGTGCTGACCTCTTCATCATATAATTGGGGAATAAATGGGGTAGAGAGGAAATCAGGAAAAAGAAAAACAGCAAACAGAGGCGAACACACAAAAGTAATCATAAGGTATAAACGGTTGCAGGAAGAGAAGGGCAATTTGTTTGTTGCGTGAAAGGAACCCTTATTGTAAAACATACAAAAGAATGGTAGGTGGGGAAGGTACTGAAGGACAGCTGTGGATGGGTTACAAGGAGAAAGGTGGATATCAGGGGTAGATAGGCAAATGCAGAAGACAGACTCTGATAGATAGGAGTGATATACACACAAATGGAGGGAACAATGAATGGAAATGGATGTAAACATGCAGTGAAGTGGTAATGGGGAGGGTTGACTAATGAATGGGGAATGGTAACATACCATGCTTCAGATAGGCTATGGGCCAGGCATGGTTGGATAACATGTAGACTCAGAAGGAAAAAACCCAGGCATCTCTCATCTAGGTGGTTTATATTATGGATCAGTTGCTCCCTCTGGTTGCCCAGTGAATGGGGCCAGCCAGTTATACAACTCCATGAGCCAAGCCAGAAGGTGCTTTGCATTGCAGATGTTGTCATCTAGTTGCTGGGGCACTATAGTAGCCACCAGCTTCTGCAGCTGATGTCTGGAGAATAGGGGAGACCCGCTGCAGGATACACTAAAAAAAAAGTGCTTCCACTCCATACTGCCAGAGAACAAGACACCTCCCAGGGTACATGGCTACCGTGTTCACCTCCCATAAGCCTACTGCATATCATAGTATTGCACTCACCTATACCTATTTCTCCACACCTATACAAGTGATGATTACTATGCACTGACCACGCCCTGCCTTGTGTTGGTACAGTGATGTCAGATGTCTGTTCCACAGTGCATCCAGCCCATGTATTGTCCTGCATAAGCTGGTAGTGATAACACATCCATCATTTTATTCTGTGTTATCTCTGTCATGGTGCAGAGTTGTGAACCAGACACTGCTTCTTTTCCAGTACTGCAGTGTATTACAGTTCCCCCTGCCTACTGCAGTGTATTACAGTTCCTCCAGTACCTCTCCCCCTGCCATTCTCCTGCTGCTTCAAATGGTATGAAAGGCCCTACAAAGATGATTACCTGCTACTCCTTCTGTTTGCACAGTGCTATAATGAACAGTATTGCACACAAAGAAAAAAGAATCTGCAGATGTCTGGACTGTATTGCAGTACCCCTTCAAATATGTCTAGTTATAGGAATATTCCTTTTAGTAGGCCAAACTCATTCTCCACTCATATTTCTGCATGGGTTGCATCATGGACCATTTACTTCATGGTGTGAGAATTGTAGATGTGATCATCAGACTGGGACTAGGGCATATCTACTATTGCCTGCAACACTCAGCCAACAGCTTATTATGTGTTGTCTTCTCCCTGTTTGTACCTCTGTGTACAGATCTGTCTATCTAGTATGTTTGTATATCTACAAACCAGGCACCTCTGTGGGAAATCCCCTTTCAGGTACCTTTTTGTGTATGCTGGATATGTGCGAAATGCATAAATCATAGGAACTGCCTGGGTGGCACATGGACACATTATAAATAATTCCCTTAGAGTTACACATTATCTGACAGTTCAGAGAGGGAGTAGAAACACTTCTCATTGATGTATTGTAGGCTGTTTGAATTATATGGTACCTTGAAGGTAGTATTTGTGCAGTCTGTATTTCATGACCACAGGGAAATTGACACTATTTCAAAAGTCATCATGGTGTCAGTCCCGGGGAACAAAATGCACACACCATAAACAGTAGTATAATGTCAAGCAACTGTTTTAGGATTTATGTGGCTGATTGCTGTGATATCCCTTGCACAGTCTCTGTATGTCCCTGAAACATTCCCCTATTTAAGATGGTTGAGGCTACACAAATCTTAGTATCCACAGGAATGGGCAGAACAGTCATCCCACTCTATTTCACTAGTGGGTGACAAAGTGTTCCTGTCTACAGTCTGCTGTTCTGTTAGATGGTGATATGCCAGGTACTGTCTGGCCCTCCTCCATTGATTTTGAGGGTCTATATTATTACATTGAAGTTTTAAAACTTTGAATGTTATAATATTGACCCCAATTCAGTAAATGCGTGAAATACCAAAGCTGCAAAACACCAAATATTTTCCTAGGGAAAGTATTCGGTGGGCCGTTTCTGCAGCTTCGCTATTTCCTCGACTGTGGTGCGAAGGTGACAGACCGGGTTAAGGTAAGTGTGCGAACAGACCGAGGTAAGGTGAGTGTGTGATAGTTAGGGACCTTAGGGATAGGGAGCGGGTAAGGTGAGTGTGCGATAGTTAGGGACCTTATGGTTAGGGAGTGGGTAAGGTGAGTGTGCGTTAGTTAGGGACCTTCGGGTTAGGGAGCGGGTAAGGTGAGTGTGCGTTAGTTAGGAACCTTAAGGTTAGGGCTGGGTTAAGGTAAGTGGATAGCTAGTAGTGTATGTACAGTTTGGTGTAGGGTTTTGTGAAGTGTGTATGTGTTTTATGTATTTTGGTGTGCTTGTGCTGTGTGTGTGTGTATATTCTTGGAACACTGATTTTTTTCCCTTGGAAAAAATTTGCTGTTCTGAGCATTCGAGTATATCACATTTTGAGATTCCAAGGATGAGCTTATGGTGTTTGCATTTTTGGAATTTCGAAAATGTGATATAGACCCGATTTGGATGGCCTTGACATGTGCAACATTACAGGCATCAGGTCCAACAGCAGCTGCTAACACATGCCATTGTGCTACTGCTGCTGTTTCTCTTAGTATTACTCCAGTCATGTACACCATAAATCTTAGTGTTCAAAATGGGTATGCCCCATGGCACAGCATACCTGTTTTATACATTCTCAAACAGGTCTTCCACTTTGGGTGTCATTATTTGCATAATCCATATAACTCATTTGCATGGGTATTTCCCATGTCTGTGTCATTATTATTATTGTTATTATTATTATTATTAACATGCTCTGCATACTGCTCTACTTTTACCCTTGTATGACCTCACTGTATGTGTCCTAGAATCACCCACACTCTGCTAGTTAACACTAGCCATATAAATTTGCTGTGCATAGTGGACTATTCATCGATTTAATGTCAGCCATTGTTCATCATCTTCAATAAAACAAGGCTATATTGCTGGAAACCAATAAATCCTACTCCTCACTTTGGGCTGTAGAGTCTTGAGAGTGCCATTTGGATCTATTTGACATCACTCCCCCCACCAGTCTATAAGGATCCCCTATGGTACAATTTTCAGGGCTGAAGATGTGCCACAAGAAGTCAATATTGCACCTCCTAGCATAACCCACCAACCAAATGTCCCAGACATACTGGTTATTTTTTATAAATTTCCATACACCTTCATCCATTAAGTGTACCCCACCACTACTGAAGTTGTATATTCTTCAAGCTCCCAGTTCTGAATGCCTAATGACTTTCCTTTGAAGTCTAAACACAGGGCAGGTCATGAAACCATTATTCACTTTTGTTATCATTTTGGTTCTGGCATACTTCAGTGATGTTAGACTCATTCAGTGACAATGCGTTGACGTTAGCTTAACAAACTGATATTTCTCTGATATCAGACCATCCTTTTCATTTGAGATGTGATGACCATGATAACATAAAACTTTGCTATATTTAAATGATAGGTTTATGGGTTCTAATGCTGCACATGAGAAGTTGAGGGATTTGCTTCCTAGAGAAACCTTTTCGTTTTTTATTTTTTTAGCAGAGCACCATTTATGTCACTTGAGTTAATAAATTAACAAATCTTTCATTCCTAAAAAAAATCTTTCCATTGAATCATACTGCATTCATTATTTTATTTCTTCATATTGTTGTCCTATTTTTGCTGTACGAATGTACCATATAATAGTAAACCAGAATCTCTTTACATTTACCTACCACCAGTAGGCCATTCTACAGTTTGGCTTACAGCTGCTTGCATCACAACTGTTCAGTAAATAATTTCTTGAGCATATTACCTCGACTTGGCGGTTGTGCATATACAGTTGTTTACTATATGCAATGATCAGTGTTTGCTGTTGTTGGTCAACAAACCAAAAACTTCAGCTGAGACTATCTAGGAGTTTATATCCAAAGTTACATGGATTATACAGTTTGTCCTCATACCACTTCTCCCAATGAGCCTTAAAAATAGATGCATGGTTCACTAATCTACCAGTGGAGGGAATAATATTCCATATCCTACCTGCTCTTCAGCTGAAGCTATTCTGTTTTTTAGATCTGTGTGAAAAGAAAGCAGTTCTTCAAATTAGTTATTCTATTTGTGATCAAATCACCAGTAAGAATTCTGTAACTTATTGGTAACTGATATTTGAATCTTTTCTAGTTTTGAGAAGTACATTGTATATCCATGCTACCACACAGCATTCACTCTGTGGCTTCATCATGTACTGAAATAAGAACTTTTTCATCACTGGTAGACAAAGTACAAAGTATATATCTCATTGAATAGCATTTTCTAATAATTCTCCCTCAGATTTACTATTCCTCCGTGCAGGACTAGCTTAGTCCTTCACGAAGGCAGACGTTTAGGAGCAGGATAGCAGCGTGCCATGCATAGTAATGAGGTGCGCTGCCTGAGCTCCTAATCTTACATGGAGCATCTAAGAGTGCAGGGGGCGTGTCTGAGAGCAGAGCTCTCAGAATATACATGCTCCTGCAATGAAGAACAGCAGAAAGGTGTAAGAAATGAGTGAGACCATGCATAGGTATCCGCATATCCCCACAAACAGTCCTCCTCATGTACAACAGCAAAATTATACAGAAATAAAATGAACAAACCCATGTTTTTTTCTTAAAAATCCAATTAAAACTAACCATGGGTGTGCAGATTTGCCCATCGCTTAGCTATTGTCAATGCAGCTTAAATGTCTGAAGAGGATAACAAGAAAGATATATGCAAATGAAGCATCATAGCAATAGTATAGTGGGCAGTGCATTCGTCTTACCAGCAGGCATTCCCGGTTCAAGTCGCACTGCAGCACATACCATTTTCCATGGCAAAGCAAGTTATGACTAATATTGTTGTTGCATAACCCACTAAATAACATATATTTATGAACTGAAGCATTGAGATAAATGCACATGTGAGGTGTCAGTGTCATAATGTATAAAGCACTAGTAAGCAGATTTAAGCACCAATAAGCAATAGTAAGCATATTTAAGCACTGGTAAGCGAGCTTAAGCCCATTTACATGGGGGTAAGCAATGCACACACAGGTTAAGCAATTCTGAAGCTAACTCTCTGTAAGCATATGTAACCGGAGATTAACATTGCTTACCCTCGCGCCAACCCACGCAAACCCACTTACAAATGCTCAAAAGTGCCTTAATCACTCTGTATCCAATGGCCCTTGTTCTGCCCAGCAACAAAATAAACAGCTTCTGCAAGGCTCAAGCCCAAGCCCCTGTACACCATAGCCAAAGTGATTTACCACTAAGCCATGTCAGATCTACATAACCCTGATGTATTCACAGTACAGAAAATGTATTCCAACATGTAGATGTATGTGTGTGTGTAAATATATTAATATCTAAACAGATACAGCATATCTATAAATATATCTATATATATATCTATATATATATATATATATATATATATATATATATATATCTATATATATATATATATATATATAGATATATTTATATATATGTTTTACTATTGTAATGTCTATAAAGTATTCGATCAACAGATGTTTGAATACTTCATATGTGTACAGGCTACATGAGCGAATGTCATATTTGCGAATGGACTGTGCATCTGTGCATTCGCATGTATAACGTTCGCTCATGTAAAGGGATTGCGGTATAGTTCGTTAGGGAAATACATCCCTTTCCTCACTGTAGTGTGATCTCAGAGTTGGAATATTAAGTTAGGGGTGTGTAGGGGGCACAGTCCCCCACATGGGGGTGCAGGGGGGGCTTGCCCCCCTGCATAAATGGGATGTTAGGTGTAGGGATTAGGATGTTATGGCAAAGTTGGCACTGTTGTTAATGCCGTAAAATGTCATTGTTGACATTTTCAGCATTAACAACTGTTTTTCGACAATAGGGCCATTCGGGTAGTTGTAGATTCGGTAAAGGACTTCAGATATTAGTACCATTTTTATTTCAACTTTCGAGATATTGATAGTAAACCTACATATATATATATATATATATATATATATATATATACATATATATATATATACACATATATATATATATATATATATACACACATATATATATATATATATATATATATATATATATATATATGAACATATATACATACAAATGCCTACAACTATAGATATATATGTCTACAGCTATATGTCTAAATATATACAGCAAGTTATATATATATGTAAACATATATATATATATATATATATATATATATATATATATATATATATATGTAGGTATATATGGACATAGTTATATTTATGTAAGCAGATATATATATATATATATATATATATATATATATATATATATATATATATATATATATATATATATATATATATATGTATATATATGGACATACATTTGTAGATAACAATGGGAAAATAACTAAACATATATGTCCACATGCACCGTTAATGGGGTTGAGAGGCCCCAAACAATATACGTCTTGTGCGAACAGGAATACCCCCACAGCCAAACATGTCCACCCTGCAATACACTACCAAGTGTTGCAGATCCCAAAACCAGGACCTGACACGACATGGGCACAAGATGTTAAGAGTACTACATCCCACCTGTATGATATCAGGCTGGTATTGGTAACATATCATGCAGTACAGTCTGGATCCCATAGGAAATGTACAATGTGGAAGCTATCAACATTCCTAGGATACATATACACAGACACATATATGCTGATACATATATATATATATATATACATATATATATATATATATACATATATATATATATATATATATATATATATATATACATATATATATATATATATATATATATATATATACATATATATGTGACTATACATACACATGCAGAGATATGTACAGTAAGATAAATATGTAGCAGGTGCACACAATATGGAACAGCCACTATGCCTACAGTTAACACCTTAACAACTGGACACTGTATGAGCCACCCATACAAATCACAATCGTTGCCTGCAACATATACCCACAGAGAGGTCATAGGATATAACACCACACACAGGTTTGCATAAATGGAAAACCTTTATTTGTGTACTATTACAGTTGTGTATGCCATGTCATATAGCTGTTCAGACACTGACATCCATATAAACAGAGTAATGCAACTGTGAAACAGTTATACCAATACAGTAGTCTGGAATGGTTTACAAATGTTGCTGTCCAGGCCAAGGCCTTCAAATAGTACAATAGTAAAGACAGACTGGGCCACAGGATACCAAACAATCAACAGTAAGTAATGCAGATGTGTAGTTCAGCAGCCTCTATCTACACTCTGTACACAATTCCTAGGGGGTAAAGACCTCAGTTGACACAATGGGATGTATCTGTTACATAACAAGGCATAACTGACACCATCATAGGTTCATAGATTCATAGGTATGTACTAGGCTATTGGCCCTAGGGCCTATATAAGCCTAGCCAAATGGTACCCTGGCTTTTGCCATCGGCAGCAGTACATCTGGCCAGTATCTGGACATCCCATCTCACTGGGTATGTAAACTAATCTGCTAGGCATGTAACAAAGCACTGTGCAGGCTACAGGCAGACTGTCTCAACACTGGCCTACATTTCCTATTGGGGAATGCACATGTACCTGCATATATAGCAGCCTCTACAGACATGTCACAGCACAGAGTACAATACATCAGTGTGAAAGTGCATAACCACAGCCAATGTGAACACAGCCACAGCCACGTATGGTATGCTAGTGTTATATTACAGTATATGGACTATTTGTTCAACACCATCCTCACATGTGCCACTCACACACTAACCCTACATATACTGGGCCGCTACATAGTGTGGTCCGATGCCTGTCTGTGGTATGGGGCATGTGTGTGTATGGCCCTACAAACATGTAAGCTGATTGGGTAACATACAGTGGAGTAGCATGTAACATCAGATAGAATGGGACCAAGAAGAATGACATCTACCACAGTCTGTACACAGGCCAATGTACATATTATCAATACACACAATATCGACATTCACCTTACGTACACAGACCTGAGTACTGTACACACAACAACAGAATACCCAGGTGATGTCATCAGATATAACCCTTACTATACATCACATGTGTAGCAGTCTGATATCTCACTGGCTTGTTATCAGTGATGAGGTTACTAATTATGGTGTACAGCACATATGCACCTCTTACTGCATGACATATGTACAAAGGTTGACAGAGTTGTGACTGGAGACACATACACAGGGCCAATATTGACATGTTGCTTTGATAACCTCACACATTTACTGTTGTAACAGGTTTGTTGCAACATATGTCCTATGAGGGACATGAAGGCAGTAACTCTCACGGCTGTCACCATCTACAGACTGCAATCTTCACACTACCTTCTGCAGTTAGGTGCTCTGTGGGTTACACATGAAACAAAAGGCACCACACACTGCTCAGTCTGCAGATGACCCTACAGATGGGGTTCCCACATAAACATAGCACTGACATGGCTGTTATTAAAACATGTAGGACAGCCATATCCACACACACCCTCTTAAACCAACATTACTCCAAATGCAGTATAGCAGCACTTACAGTCTGTAGTCAGGTCCGGCACATCCCGCTCCTTTGTGTTGCCCTGTTTTCACAGTGTATGTTGTTTTAGGTAAATCCCCAATCCATCTGAGATGCTGTTTGCCAAACAACAGATCTAGTTCCTGCTCACAGTGCATGAAAAGGCACAACACCAACATAATGTTCCTAGACATTGGAGCATGTTTCCATGCAATTGGCTATGGGAATGTTACCACAGCTGTTCCACATGCAATCAGCTAGAGGAAGCCTGCAATTCATGCAGTGGTCATCAGCTGAACATGAGCATCACTTAAAATACACATGCTGCTGCCTAAGCAAAGCAGGTGTAGGTCACCGCATCCACCAGAGAGGGAGTGAGAGAGGCAGACAAAGGCAAAGTAAAGTCAAGGAGGGGTGGGAGAGTAAAACGGAAGCATGTTTGTGTCACACACCTACCAGCACAGGGTATCAAACCCCTGATGACTATGTCACGCTATCACATTTCTATGCAGTTATTAGATGCGCCACATAGGTTACATGTTGAGGAGCCCTCAAAACATATATGTGATGGTGAGTGGCATCTGCAACAGGGATATGGTAGCTATACAGTAGGTGTAGTACACGTGCCTGTCCGCATAAACAGGTGCCAGTATCAACACACCCACACTCTCACAGGGATGCACACACATCGACACACATGGCAGGGCCAGGAATACAACTCATCACTAGTGAGATTGCCACAACACATTACTGTGTGGGTATCACATGCACTACAGGCATCATACAGAGGTTATATGGGCAAAGGGTATGTGGAGGTGTCTGACATTGGACTGCATGCTTCAGTATGCCAATGGGGGTTGTAGTGAGTGTAAATGTGATCATATGCATCATACAACACACAAACACACACACACACACACACACACACACACACACACACACACACACACACACACACACACACACACACACACACACACACACACACACACACACACACACAAACGGTGCCAGTACTGACATGCATGGGCGCATTGCTTCACGGGTGTGTAGTGGTCAACTGTGCCAGGCAGCTATACAAGGCTAGGTGATGGGTATACCTTGGCATCAGGCCACATGACAATGGTCTGCATTGTGGCTCAAGGGTGTAGTTTCTGGATTTGCCCACACAGGTGGGTATTGTATTCACCATCCAGTCACCTAGGTGACTATTGTATGTGGCCAATGTTGTGCATTGCTTGCCATGTATGTGTTCCTTAGTCCATGACATGGGTGGAGTCTGGGATGTGCACACCTCCCACATACATGTACAGTGACATGTGGAACTGTACCTGGGGTGTCTGGCCCATGTTGTGTACACAGATTATCATCAGATGTGCAAGTCCTGGCCTCATGTGGCGAGAAGTGGTAATGGACAGCAGGTTTACCCTGCACCTACATTGATAGCATGATACCAGCATTCCCTGGTGTCAGTGTCATCTGTCCATACAGGGCATGTTTTCAGGCATGGTATGTCCTTTGTGGGTCACATTTAATGGCACCACAGGTGTTGCAGGTGTCCAGTGGGGAACATCGGGAAGGTGCACTGTCAGCATGTACGTGCCTATTGGACAGATGGACAGGGTGCCTCGCCCTCTATAGCCCAATGCAATCACACCATGGTTACTATCAGTGGGCAATATGCAAGGTACTACCAACATAGCGGCTGTTGCCTAGGCAAGTGTGTGCGTGTATGAGACATGGGTTGAGAGTGTTCTCTGTGTAATACTAGGGTTGCTAACTTTGTTTGCCTGGCCTTGATGTCACATGTAGGGGTATGGATTTGCACCCCAGCCTCTCGGCTATTTCACATCTGTTATCCCTGCATGGTGGACATTGTGATATTACGGGCCACCATATAAAAAATCTGCAAAACCCTCTCCACATTGAGCCCAGTTATTACACACTCACAATCACCTCCACACAGGATATGAGTTACAAACACAGACACACAGACACACAGACACACAGACACACACACACCTGTCATGTCTGGGATTAGAACTCCTACCTAGCTAGTTTATTATACTACAGCACTATGCAGTTACAGGTCATGCCACAGAGATTACTGCAGTACTCCTTCCCAAAAGGTGTATTCACAATGAATGACATCAGCAGGATTGCCAAAGTAGGGCATTTGAATTGTAGTGAGTGTGGCTAGGCTAAAATGCATTGTTCCCTACACAGACATTGAAACACACACAACCTACATGTGGGAGAATAGAACCCCTACCAGAGTTCTATATCACACTACAGCATGACGCTGTTATAGGACGCATCACAGGGATTACTTGAGTATTCCTTCCCCAAAGGTGTATTTTACAATAAATTGCATCAGCAGGATTGCCAAAGGAGGGCATTTGAATTGTAGTGAGTGTGGCTAGGCTAAAATGCATTGCTCCCTACACATACATTGAAACGCACACAACTCATCCACAACCAACATCTGTGGGAATAGAACCCTGACCAGAGTTATATAGCACACTACAGCATGACACTGTTATAGGATAGACCACAGGGATTGCTGGAGTACTCCTTTTCCAAAGTGTATTTCACAATAAATGACATCAGCAGGATTGCCAACGTAGGGCATTTGAATTGTAGTGAGTGTGGCTAGGCTAAAATGCATTGCTCCCTACACAGACATTGAAACACACACAACTCATCCACAACCGACATGTGTAGGAATAGAACCCCTACCAGAGTTCTATATCACACTACAGCATGATGCTGTTATAGGATGCACCACAGGGATTACTGGAGTATACCTTCCCCAGAGTTGTATTTCACAATGAATGACATCAGCAGGATTGCCAAAGTAGGGCATTTGAAGTGTAATGATTGTGGCTAGGCTAAAATGTATTGCTCCTTACAAAGAAAGAGACACACGCACACAGTTTCCATGTCTAGGATTAGATATACCCCAGGGATTACTTCAGTGTCACTGCTTGACAGAGGCACAGAAAAATGATAGGCATAGTTTTTATTCAAACTAAAGGGGTGGCGAAAGCCACATAACTATGGGCTAGGCTTATAAATGCCCTTGGGCAGATAGCCTAGTATGAACCTATGAACCTATGAACTCCTACCTTACTAGTTTATCACACTACAGCAGTATGCAGTTATAGGATGTACCATGGAGATTACTGGGCTACACCTTTCTAAAAGGTGTATTTCACAGTGTATGACATCAGCAGCCTTGACAAAGTAGGGCAATTTCATTGTAGTGAGTGTGACTAGCCTAAAAAGGCATTGATCTCTAAACAGATGGTGACACACACACACACACACACACACACACACACACACACACACACACACACACACACACACATACACACACACACTTGCCATGTCTGGGATTAGAACTCCTACCTAACTAGTTTATTACATTACAGCAGTACGCAGTTATAGGACACACCATGGAGATTACTGGGCTACAGCTTTCTGAAAGGTGTATTTCAAAGTGTATGTACAGTCATGTTGCACAGCTAACACTTGCACCACATAGTCTGTAATGCTGACAGATACTGGTGGCTAGTATGTACAGTGAGTGACATCTGACCCTCATGTGGTTGTGACCCTTTGGCTGTGTGCTGGGTGGGACAGGCCTGGATGGCTCCTTGTCACAGTCACCCTCTTCCACACATCTATGTACATCTACCTTTGGCTTATTATAGTGTGCTGTCCTTAGATATATGTCTGTATTCCTATCCACTGTGTGTGCAAAGCATGAGTGGTGCATACTGAGGAGTGTCTGCACAAACATCTGCAACTGCCAGATATGTCTGGTCCACTGGTTTTTGCAGACATGGCCTTCATTTGTTTAAGTGTGTGAGCATGCCCAGTATTACCTTTCAGTATGTTGTTGACTAAATTGGCTTAATTTCTCTAAGTATGTCAGCATGCCCAGTATGCCCATCTGTATTGAATGTGTGGATCAAATCCAGGTAGTTTGTACTGCAGTGCAGACCTTTCTGTTGTACACCTACAGTTAGCATACTGTTTCTGCAGGGTATGCATCGATCCTTTGGCAATATGGGGACAAACTGTACAGGGGATAATGTGTACTGTAGGTGATTGTGTCTGTGCTGCTTCAGCTGCATGGTACTGCTGTTAGCAGAGATATTCAGATGTGTACTGTTATACACAGTGATGTTTTCTGTCCTCATGTACTGTCAGGTGGACATTCTTGCTCACAGTGATGTCTTGGGGGAAAGGGTGACTGCGGCTGTTTCTGGTATTGTGGGCAGACACTTTCGTATTTATGGTATGTTATGCCATTCTGGAGGGGGCAGGTGCAGACACTTGGTGCTGGGTTTGTTTATCTGGTTCAGCACCTTGGTACAGTACTGGCAGAGGATCCCATACTTGTATGCCTATCAGCATGACAGCATGGGCTTATCTTGCTGTGGCAAGGCCTCACAGCTGTACAGATTCTCACAGGTCAGCCAGGGGCAGGGGCCATGGGTCAAGACATTGACCCTATTGTGGTGTATGGGCAGTTGTGTAGCCACCCATGTATGTGTTTGCAGCCAGGGATAATGTGTGCACACAGCTTGGTGTTGGACCCTGCACATTCCATGCTGCCCATGTTCCCACCCCCCCAGTTATTCTAACCTCTTCCGTACATTATGCATACATTCTCTGATAGTTTCCCTAAGGGTATCGCCCCATCACAGGTGTGTGGTAGTGTTGGTCCACAGTTCATACAGTGGGACATGGTGGTCATGTTACTGTGGTTTGTCCACCTGGCCTTGCATATGGCTTATGTGGAGTGTGTTATGTTGTTATTTTGGTGTCCGTGACATAACATGAATTGGCAGCGCATGTGAGACACAGGCCTTTGGCAGACGCCTGTGGGGCATTAGGTGTTGCTGCATGCCAGATGTGGCAGGTCATTGCATTCTGTCAGTCCTACAGTCCCAGACCACCATACAGTATATTGCCCTGGGGTGACAGGGTAGGTGTGATAGGTGTTCATGCCAATACCTCCTAACAGTCTTGCTCAGGTGGTGTGGCTGCTGGCAGGGTGCTATGTACTGCTAGGGACATGCCTGCATGGGACACCTGCACTGCATGCTGCAGTCTTCCACTATTGCCATATACAGATGGGGTCTTACTGTACCCATTCCCCGCAGCAGGGATATGACCAAAGAGGTGCCTGTGGGTGATGTTTGCATGAGCTGGGTGCATGTGTGCTATGGACACTACTTGCATCTGACACACATATATGCATTGGGCATTCCAGTTCTGCTTGCATGTTCAGGTACATCAGCTGTTTCCCAATGCATCAGTCCTACCTCCTTTGTGATCTGCGAGTGTTTGGGCAGACAACACCAGTATCCCCTACTACAGGACCAAATAATGTGATGCATACCTGTATGTATGTTTCCAAGGGTGTGCCCATTTCACAGTGACACAATATATACTGTATGTCTGGGGTACTTTCCCCTGTGTACTGCTTATATATGTAGACCAACAGCCATGCCATGTCAGTCTTTCAGATGGTGACACATATTACCACCATACATTTGCAATGGATTGCTGCTAGCTTGTGTTATATTGATGGGTATTGTTTGTGGCATTGCAGTTGTGAGGACTTGTCCCTGTCATCAGTGGTAGTGGGCAATGGCCACCAGGCTTACCTCAACATGCATACATACCGATCACTCTCACACGATATGGGACACACAACAACCTAACACACACATGCCTGCATATTGTGCAGATGCTACAACCTATCCTGCTACCTTGGCCACCTCTGTTTATCAGTGCTCCACTGGTATTAGACCTGCACATACATGTTACTACATTTCTACATAGGGTTGTAGGGGGCACACCTGACTGTTACAACGTGTGTACATCACTTTGGGGGGGCACAGCAGACTGTTACTACATAATTAAGTAGGGTTGGGGGTGCACACCTGACAGTTTCTGCATTCCTACACAGGATTGGGGGGGGGCACACCTGACTGTTACTACATTTCTACGTAGGATGGGGGGCACACCTGACTATTTCTACATTTCTACACAGGATTGGGGGAACACCTGACTGTTACTACATTTCTACGTAGGATGGGGGGCACACCTATTTCTACATTTCTACACAGGATTGGGGGGGCACACCTGACTATTACTACATTTCCACTTAGGATGGGGGCACACCTGACTATTTCTACATTTCTACACTGGATCGAGGGGGGGCACACCGGACTGTTACTACATTTCTACTTTGGATGGGGGGGGCACACCTGACAACTTCTACATTTCTGCACAGGATTGTGGGGGCACACCTGACTGTTATTACATGCCTATGTAGCATGGGGGGGGCACACCTGACTATTCTACACAGGATTGGGGGCACACCTGACTGTTATTACATTACTACGTAGGTTGGGGGGGGGCACACCTGACACTTGTACACATTTGCTATGACTGTGCTGGTATGTCAGGTACTCCATTTCATTCTGTAGTTTAACCTATCATGCTGACTAGAGGCATACTAGTGTACTACAGATCTTAGCTTTGAATTACCTACATTTTAGTTTCTGACTTCCTACCCTTCAGAACTAATATCCCACTGCCTGACCTGCTGTAGTCTGTCTGTGTAGGCCTGGGGGGGTTACCCATAGGCATCATTCAGAGGCTATAGCACAGCCTTTGTTTGTGTTTGTCTATGCCTGACCTGCTGGCTATGACTGTTGTTGGGTATGTGAACCCCCCTGACTGGCATGTGTGAGTCACTTACATTGTGGGTGTCCCAGTATTGAGGGTGGTGCTGCAGGGCTGCGTATGTTGGATGCACATAGTACACTCCCTACACATGGTTGAGTACAGGTAGTGTCATGTTTGTCATCCCTTTTACTGTATGTGAGAGTCAGAGAGAGGTGTTATTCCCTGGGTCGCTCCTGTGTTAGTGTATGTGCTATATGTTGTCTCTTTGCCAAAGCCAGGGCATACTGGGCATGCCTCCTTCTGCCTATTGGGGCAGACTCAGGTTGTTCCTTCTCTGAGTCATTCTATGCCTGTGCAGACCTTGTCAATGATGGGAGGCTGCGCAGCCCTGCCCCATGCTGTTCCTGCTGCAGCTGTTTCCACAGGATCATATTGTGGAGCATGGCACATATGATGACAATTTGGGTACATGTAGCTGGTGAGCACTGCAAGGCTCCATTGGATGCGTCCATACACTGGAACCATGACTTGAGCATCCCAAACACATGCTCTACTATAATTCTGGTCTGTGCGTGTGTCTCAATATGGAGTTCTTGTTCGGTGTCATCAGCCACGGCTCCAGTGTGTATCCAACATCCCCCACTAGGTGACCGTGAGGGATGTCCCCATTGGTAAATCTCTGGTACATCTGCGTCAGATGCCATATGTGGGAATCATGATAGCTTCCAGGGCAGCCAGCACACACATTCATTATTATGCACTGGGCATTGCACATGACCTGGCAGTTGATGGAGGGGAAGCCCTTGCGGTTGATGTAGACCCTACCACGCTCATGGAGTGGTGCTTTGATGTGTATGTGCATGCAGTTTATAGCACCCACTACCTCAGGGTATCCTGCTATTTGGTGGAACAGTTGCATTTTGCTGGCCAACATTTCACGAGTGTTGGGGAAATATACGTGCTCACCGACATTTGCTGACATGGCATCCAGGAACTGGTGAAGTACCCTGGATGCTGATGCCTGTGAGATCCCTATCATATCCCCAGTTGGCCTTTGGAAGGCACCTGTAGCTAGTATTCTTAGGCCTACACATACCTTGGTATCCACTGGGATGGGTTCCCCTCTGTTAGTTCTGTGTGTCAGGCATGGCCGGCACAGCTCAATAATTTGCTTTAGGAGGTCCCTGTCCACCCTATAGTGCTCCACTATCTCCAGCTCATGTAGCCCCTGGTAGGTTACCCTGGGTCTGTACACTCTTCTCTGTCTCCTCACTAAGGGTTGGTCGACAGCATTCACATCCTCACCACCCTCAGCCTCTTCCACAAGTTGTTGTATGATAGCTATTGCAGGCCCTATCATTTTGTTGTTTTGTTTATTGTTTGTTAAAAGTTCCCCACTTGTATACACTGGTGGTGTAGAGTGTGGGAAAAACCAGAGGGAAGGTGTTTGCATAGCTTATAGTAGTGTTCTGGGCTGGGCTGGTCTGCTGCCTGTGTAATTGGTTGATTCTGATACATTTCACATGCCAGCTATGCTAGTTCTCCTAGATTACCTTCCTACTATTGTTTATCCTTCCCATTGCTTCCTGTTTAAGCCCGGGGGTGCACCGTACAAACACAGTGCTCAAATGTGCACAGAGCTGCTATTTCCTGGTTTAACTTTTTTTATTTTCCTTTAAAACCCGGTGTGCGGCACACACACCCACTTAGGCAATGTAAAGAGTGCTAGTCAGACTCAGACACACCCCCTTGCTTAGCTGTGCTTAGCTAGGAGCAAACCTGAGCCACAGGCCTCCAATCCGCTTACAGTATGTCTGACACCCCTCCCATGATGTCAGCTAACTCCTAGGCTTGCACTAAGCTATTCCTGCTCTTACAGTGTTGGGACCTGACTAGCATGCTGGGGAAAACTGGGATTCACTATCATTCCCCTCATTTGCATAGGATTGCCTGCAAATGCATAGTTACATGTCTCACACTGAGCCTTCCCCCTTAGCAACCACTACTCACTGGCCATGTTGTCTTCTGCCTGCCATTGACTTTCATGGCAGAATAGTGATTTTAGTTAGAATACTTATTTTAGGTTTATTTTATTATTTTCCCCCCGATCCCGTTTGCGAGCTGCTGCCCTACGCTTAAACAGCCGAGATCGGCTAAAAAAAATAAAAGTTGATTTTTTTTTAAATTTTATGAGCTATTTGCAATGCCAATGGCCTTATACTTGGCCATTGGCATGCTTCCTGATTGATATGCAGCCTTTACTTGGAGCTGTCACGGCTCCATTTTGGATTTTGCAGAAATGTACTCGGTTACTAACCGAGTACATTTCTGCAGATTACATTAGCCCTGCACGGCCGGTTTCAAGCTTCCTGGATTGCAATTGTACCTCATTTGCATGGATTTCTCCTGCAAATGGGGTGATTTGCATACAGAGGCTTAGTCCATGCAGGAGTAGTGCAGGAGTGCTCGTACACGCCCCTGCACACAGCAGACATATTGCCTTCTAGAGCTCCTGCACTAATCCTGTATGCCGTGCAAGGCATGCAGAATCTGGGGGCTTGTCTATATTTGCATCAAACCTTTAATGGTTAGTAACTGTAACTTCCAGATCTTTTACAGTATATGCCATGAGCAAAGTAACATTATCTGTTACATATGGGTATTTGGTAGTATTCATACCAAATACCCTACATATTTCTTCATTAAAAGATATGTTGCTCACATGTGATCACAGATAAACTACATCCAGGCATTTTTTTAGAAGAGCCTGCTCAGAAATGTTGGTAACAATGACTGCCTCTATAGTGTCATCCATACCTCTCAAGTGTACCTCATTACGAGGAACGTACCTCATTTGGGGTCTTAAAAAGTTCATGTTCCTCAAAGTTCCTCAAAGTTCCACATTGAAAGACTCTGTCACACATTCAGTGTTAGGAATTTTTTTTAAGTGAAATCCATGGTAAATAGAAATGAATCATATTAATTCATTAAAAGATCTTCTTTATAAGTAAAACTAGCATATTTTAACCATCCTATGGCCTTCCTAGTTAAAGTTGTTAGTAAGCCATTAGTATGTGTTCCACATTTTGCCCATTTGTTCCACATTATGAGGGCTAGTGTTCCTCATTTTGGAAATGGAAGGTTGAGAGCTGTGGTGTCAAAAATAAATTTACTGACCACCCATATATTACCTGCCAGGGGAAATGAGGACATAAAAGTGCTGGACAGCAATGATCCTAACAGAGATTCTTGTGGGACAACTGAAATGACTTTTTCTCCTCTGAAAACATATCTGCAATTCTTACATGACATCTCCTAGAGTGGAGCCAATTTGCTACCAAGGATATAATATAACATAGATTACAAGACTTCTGATTGGACCTTGGGCCTTAGCCAAGTTATAAGTAACTCCATAGTTAGACAAACAGATGCGCCACTTACCACACTGAGTAAATGCAAGGTAGTGACTATATTTATTTATTGATTGATTTATTGACATTTGATTGCCGGGAAAGTCTAACTGGGTAGAAGCCCAATTTCAGAGGAGGCCCAGGGAGAAAAGCTCCAAATTATTACAAAACAGTTTAAAAATAATAATTTTACAATCTTCAGAAATAAAACAAAAACATCTGCAGTTTAAATAATTATAACAAATTAGACATAATATAAAAACTCAAAACAAGGTATATGACAGTCATTTAATATTTACAGAAATTTCAGACAGTTTGTAGAGAAATTAAAGGCAAGTTACTCTAATACAAATAGGAATTGCAATATGAAGTGAGGGGGAAAAACAGCTTTATGGTATATTTAGACAGAAAGTCAGGGAAGAGAAGGAAGTAGGTGAAGAAAGGAGAGTAAGGAGGAATAAGAAACGAAAAGGTGCTTGTTCACATTTAGGGATATAGCTTGAGCAAGAACAGAGCCAGTCTATATTATTTAATGACAAGACACATAAATAAAAGGCAATAAAATATGTATTACACATTCTTAACCTGCTTAATGCCTATGTTGGTTAATGCCTAACACCTGTTTAAATGACTGAGGTAACTGCTATAATACAGTTCTTTCAAAATATTTCTCAATTAAACTAACCTTATGAGATGATAATTTTCAACTTGACATTCTTTCCTTTTAGGAGAAAAGAACCATGAGAGCATTTTCATAAATGTCTGTAACAAAACTAGTTGAGAACAATCATTGGAATAATCACGGGAGCCATAGAATAAAGCTGCAATAGTCTTGATTGGGAAATAACCATGCACTCCATCAGGCACTGCTGCAGTTTTTGGTTTAATTCTGCTGCTGATTTCTAACATCCTCTAACATAAGTGGTTATATTTCACAGTGAACTAGATGAATGGCTACTGGTAGACAGGTTGTCCTATGCCAGGTTCCAGAAAATTTGCCACAGAATATCTTGCTAAATTTGCCAGTGTCAGACACTCTTAAATTATCTTCCATAAAATGTATACTTCCTTGCCCAACCCTGAACATTTAGCCTCATATGTTTGTAAAAGTTATTTGTTATTAACTGAGCAGGTTGCCTGATTTATGATATACCTGTTTTACCCTTCCTAACCTACTTCTTCAGTGTCAACAAAGATATTTGGTAATGGAATGTATCTTAATAATTAGGAATTCTCTATAGCCTAACCGGTAATGTTTTTCCTTTCCTGAAGCCTAGTACATATTTTAGATCACTGTGGTGGGTCTTCTTAAAGAGACTGCAGAGAGCTGAGACCTAACTTAAAAGAGAGAGAGGATAATGTTTTATTTTGTCATCTGCATTCAGTTCAACTAACTATTCTAGCTATTTTGGCCTATTTCTGCATGGCATGTTACTATTTAAATTGTTTTAGGTGTTCTTAGCAGTTGTCTCATCTCCGTATTATTTTATACCATTTTAATAGTTTTCAGCTAATGCTGTATTGTGTTATATTGCTGGTTGCAGTTTAGCTGTTTTGCTACATTTCAATCACTGCCTTTAGTAATCTGATTAATTAGGAGCAGAAGGTATCTTGAAAACAGTTAAGATTTATCTAAGTGAGAGTTAGACTAATTGCTTCAGGCCATGGGTTGTTTACAGAGTTTGGATTTCAGATTTCACCTAGTTTTCATTGGTTCTTTTGTTTTATTCATTCTTTGGATTTACTGAGCAGTGCAGCATGAGTGCAGCGGGAGTGCAGTACTGAGGTAGTAGTATTTTCCATAGCAGGAAGTATGTGCATGGTAGTATGTGCAAGTACTCTACAGGAAAATTACCTTCTTATACCATCAATGAGTTACTTAGCCATTTCTGCTTTACTCTGAGTTGCTTCAACTTAATGATGCTGATCTGTGCAGCCTGAGTTCCAGATGACTGAATAATACAGGCTTATGCTGAATATGCAACCAGTTTATAATATTTTTAACTGCGGTGGTGGTGCTGCGGTAATGTTGTCGCCTCACAGTAAGACATTGTCCTGTTCGATTCTCAGCTAAAGCATCTTCTGTGTGAAGACATGCGTGAATGGGCGTACCTTCGTTGAAGGTTGTACGTCAGGGCTGGCAACTTGGTACATAAAATTCTACTGCCAATCATCAGCGGGCCGGAGTTTCACTGTGGTGACCCCTAACTGGGAAAAGCCAAAAGATACAACAACACAGCTGTAATATTTTTCCAGGGCCTCACTTACTTTAAATCTAGCAGCACTGGTTGTTATGTGGGGTTAATACTCAAACCCCTCCTCTACTGCCAGCTTTATTGCTTTTGGAATCTGGAGGCAGTGTATTAACTGACCGTACTCACTGATAATGAACTCCTACTATACACAAACAATTCTATCTCTGAGCAGTGTAAATACCTAACTGGAGGCATCTCTGTCTCAACCAGCTGCACACAGAGAGCTTAACACTGTCTTACTCCTAGCCACACCTATGCAAAATCCACACACTACAAATTCTAAGATGACTTTTGCTAATGCCATTAAAACTTTTTTTATCAAGGCTACAAACATTAGGCATCAACATAAACAATCAAATTTACCTTATGCATGCAACCCAGGAACAGTAACTTGTATACAAATAACAGTTTGATCTGGTAATACAGAAAATATAGATGCTAACAGCGGTCACATAACTAGCATGCAGAAACTGTTAAGGAAGACCAAGCTGGTTCTTCTGGCAGCATCCAGGTTAGAGGTGACTTGATAGTTAGACACACAGATGTTCCACTTACCAGGCTGAACAAATGTAAGGTAACAGTTATATCATTTAATGAGACAACACAGAAATAAAATAAAAGAAAATGTGACATGAAAAGCAAACTCTTCTTTAATGAACCACAAGAACCATAACAATCTCACTTCTAGTGCAACGCCTTAAAGGCCTTTAAACAAAATGATGTATAAAATAACATATCCTTATTGATACAAATTCAAATTAAATTAGCAATTAAATACAACGTAACCATGGTGAAATAATTAATGAATCAAATATCTCCAATTAAATTCTCTATTTAACCCCTTTGGTACCAAAGTACCGTATTTTAAAATATATATACTTTCTTTATATAAAAGTTTTTGCTTAATTAACTGTTCATAAGTTTCTTTAACTTGCAACAAAACAGAAGCCAGCAAAACATCCTTATTTCTATTATGTTTCTTTGTGAAATGTTCCCCCATAGCTTAATTTAGTTTGACTTGTCTCATGTCTCAGAGGTGTTTCTTTCACTCTATCACTAAATTTCCTTTTTGTTTCTGCAATATACAACAACCTACAGGGACATGCCAAGGTATGCACTACCTGCTTTGTATGGCAAGAAAACATTTCAATGGTAGTATATACTACACCATTAATTCTAGGAAAATCGTTCACCACATTACAGCAAACAGAACAATTTTGACCCATAAAGGTACCTTTACTACTTATAAGCATTTCACTGTACATTATAGTTTTGTTTGTAAAATAGTTACGCACTAACATATCAAACAAATTCCTGTCTCTTGTCTGAGATATACTAGGAACAGAATGTACAAGCTTAAGCATCTCCACATCATTATATATTATTAGCCAATTTGTTTTAATCAAATGTACTTTATCAATTGATAAGGTATTTAATTCAGTGACAGAAAACATTTTCTGTTTTGACTTTCTATTGTCATACGCCCCAATAAATTTATTCTTTTTATAAAAAACATTCCTGGAACTATAACTACATTATTCTTGTTGAGTAAGATTTTTGGCCTTATTATAGGTTCATAGGTTCATACTAGGCTATCTGCCCTGGGGCAATTATAAGCCTAGCCCGATTCTGTATGGCTTACGCCACCCCTTGATTTGAGTATACTGTGCCCTTTTTAAGGTTTAGTTTACTGTGCCTCTGTCTAATAGTGTCATGGGAGTAATCCCTGGGACAAACCTATGATCCCCCATCCACCTATCGAGATTCTTCTTGAAGAAATTCAGTGAGGTGCTCTGCCTCACATGAACTGGAATTCTATTCCAGAGCGAAGGGAGCCTCTGGGTTATGAACCTGTCCCTCCAGCAAGTTCTATTTATTTCTGTGCTGAGGTTCAAGTCCCTCAAGCGTGTGGCTCTAAGGGATTTAGATTTACTGAGGTGGAGCATGTCCATTAATTCTGGATTTGACATAGCTTTGTATGTCAGGCATAGATCGCCTCGAAGTAGGCGGTATGCAACTGAGTAGAGCTGGAGTTTTTTTAACCGAGCAGCATATGGCATCTGTTTGAGACCCTTGATCCTCTTGGTGAGATACTTTTGGGGTCTCTCTAATTGCTGCAGGTGTCGGGTAAGGTACATCCCAAAAGGGGCATTGTATTCTATGATGGGCCCGATGAGAGATGAATAAAGGGGCATGATTACCTCTCCTGATCTAGATGTGAAACTCTTCGTGATGAGGTGGGCTATATAGAAGGTCTTTCTAACCACTTTGGCAATGTGGTTTTCAAAAGAGAGATTGCTATCAACTTGGGTCCCCAGGTCCCTAGTAACCTTCTCTGTACTTAATGGGTTTCTGCCTATGTGGTAATTTGTGGGCACATTGTTTTTGCCAAAGGGTATGACTATACATTTTTTGGCATTTAGCTTTAAACCATGGTGCTGGCACCAGTTATCTGTCTCTGTGAGACCTTTTTGAAGGATGTTTGTGTCAGCTGGAGAGCCGATTATGGCGCCCAGTTTGCAGTCGTCTGCAAACTTGGTGAGCCATAGTCCTTCCACGTTTGCCTGTACCTCAGAAAAGTATATACCGAACAAGAGTGGTCCCAAGACAGAACCCTGTGGGACACCACTTGTGACCGGTTTCGAGTCTGACATGGCTCCAGCAACTCTCACTCTGTGGGTTCTGTCTTTGAGCCAGTTTGCGACCCATCTTGTGACATAGGGGTTTATATTTAAGCTGGATAGCTTATCTATGATGTCCGAGTGGGGTATTGTGTCAAATGCCTTTGCAAGGTCCAGATAGGCTGTGTGGACTACCTTCCCTTCATCTATGGCTTTGGTGACTGTTTCGAAGAAGTCAACCAGGTTCAAAAGGCAGGATCTGCCCTTGACAAAGCCAAACTGGGTAGGATCTAGTGTCTGTAGGTCCCCAATGTCTTTGTTTATGAGCTCCATGATGATCCTCTCCATAACCTTGCAGACTAAGCTAGTCAGGCTTATGGGGCGATAGTTTCCAGGGTCCGTAGAGGCTCCACCTTTGTGGAGTGGGACCACTGTTGCTGTACACCATTCTGTGGGCACATATCCTGTAGTGAGGCTGAGATTGTATAGCTGTTTTATTTGAGGGATTAGTTCCTCTTGGAGTTCATGTAGGACACAACCTGGGACACCATCTGGTCCCATGGAAGCAGTGTTTTTTGCTTTGGACAGGGCAGCCTTCACCTGAGCATCAGAGATGTTTGGGAGGCAGCCCTCTGCCGGGATAGATACTTGCTCTTTTGGGGGGGAGGGGGGGAGAAGTTTGCACTGAACCTGTCTGCCAGGATATTGGCGATGTCTGTGGGTTCAGTGTATTTTTTGTCATTTAGAATCAACTCGGAACAAGTCTGGGAGTTGCATGCCAGGTTCCTAACATAACTGAAAAAAGCCTTATGATTGTCTTTGGTGTCCTGTGCAATTTTTCTCTCAAAGCTGGCCTTGGAGGATTTTATGAGGGATCGTAATTTTTTGCTAGTACTGATCAGAGATGCCTTCCCTATTAGGGATTTTGCTCTATCATGTAGTAGCTTCCTCCTTCTGTTGTACAGTTTATTTATGGCAGGGGGTTCACCAGACTGGACGCCTGCCTTTGGATGATTGGGTCTTGGTTTTGTTTGGGATAGCATGATCCATGCATTCCTGGAGATGTCCGTAGAATGCATTTATATAGGATTCTGCAGTTTGGGCCGTAGTTTCCACTGGCCCTGGGGCCTTGAAGGATTCCACTTCAGTTTTGAAAAGTGAGAAGTTCGCTTTTGAGAAGTTTTTCACTGTGGTTTTCTGGGCTGGGGGTGGGGTCGGGATGTGGACATCCAGTGAAATTAATTTATGGTCTGATCTTACCAATGAGGGATATACTTCTGGTGTGGATCAGGTCTAGTATGTTGTCCCCTGTTGTGGGTGTGGTGACTAGTGGTTCCATAGCATTTGAGTTTATAATTTCCAGGAACCTTTGGGCTAAGGTGCTGGGGCTTGAGTAGTGCTCCCAGTCAATGTTTGGGTAGTTGAAGTCACCCAATATAATGGTGTTCGGAGAGATCTTCATGTTCTCCAATGTTTTCAGGAAAGCCGAGTGGGATTCCTGACTTTGAGAGGGTGGTCTGTAGGATGCTATAAACTGAAAGGCAGTCTTGCCCACTGTTAGTTGCACATGGATGGTCTCTGATACTTCGTGCAATGCCACTAACCTGGAGGTGTGGATATCCTTGATAAATATGGAAACTCCCCCTCCTTTTGTGGTTCGGTCTGGGTTTTGGGGCCGAAAAGCATGATATGAGGTATAGCCTGGTAGTGCTGGGGTGCTCTCTGGAGCCTTGAACCAGGTTTCTGTCACTGCACAGATATCGATGTTCTCCATACTGAGGAGAGCTTTGAGTGCGTGCATCTTGAGGTTAAGACATCTGGCGTTAAGCAGCATTACCCTTAGTTTCTTGTTCCTTGTGCTGTCTATGGGGGTGGGTTTGACTTTTGAGCCTTGCCTAAAAAAGGCACTATGGGGGTGGCAAGAGCCTTTGCCAATATCCGAAAGCCCAGTGGTGACAGGTGCAAGCCGTCCCTAGTGAAGCAACGTGGCTTGTCGAGCATGTCATCCCAGGCTGACAGACACTGGATCCCCTTTGAATGACACCAAAATTTTAGCCAATTGTTAAAATCGATCATTTTGTCTTTGTACTGTGGCATCATTCTAGGTGAGGGTAAGATGCTGCTCAAGGTCAGGGTCATACCAGCCGGGGCTACATGATCAGAGAGCTCCTCTATGTCTCTTTACATGTAGTCCAGGGAGGTACGTCTCAGGTCATTCACACCAGCATGTACAATGACTGAGTCATATTTGTGTTTGCTTTGGAGTGACCTGAGTGCTTGCGTTATGTGGCGGATCCTAGCACCCGACAGGCAGCTCACCATGACCTTCTCTTTATTCAGCCTGGTGAGCGGGACGTCAGTGTGTCTGACAATAGAGTCACCTATTACAAGAGTATCAGGTGTGTTATTCAGCCTTAAGGGCTGTGGCTGCTTGGCACACTGACTTTGTGGGCTATGTGTTGTGCGTGTTTTGTTTTGAGGTAGCGTTTGCTTGGATGTCTGCTTTGGAGGTCTCTGTTGCTTAGGTAGATTTTTATTTAGAGCCTCCGAGTATGTTTTTGTGTGTTTATGTGTTTGGTTCACTGATGTGGTGGGACTATGTGATACTGGAATTGTGTTGTGTGAGGTTACCTTCTCCTCCTGACTAGTTACACCAGTTTTGAGAAGAGAGAGCTCAGCCTCCAGTTTGGCTAAATAGTTGCATCTCTCACATATATTTGAACCTGTTTGGAGGAGGAGAGGGTTGTCCGTGTACATGAGACAGTTGTAACATTGCCTCAAAATTCCCAGATTCACCAGCTGGACTGGAGAGGAAACCATTGACTGACCTTTGGACATGCTAGAGTAATATAGGGAAACTGAATTTAAGACGGACCAATAGAGGACAGGGTAATCATAGAGACTATAAGAGTAAGTAGTGCTTATGGTTTAATAGTGCTAACTTGTAGGATTACTTAATTGGACCAGTGAAGGGCCTTAGAATGAGAATATGGTGTTTAAATTGAGAGATAGAGCAGTTCTAATGGAAAAAGTGAAGAGCAGACTTTGTGGAGCCAGGAATAGTTTAAACCCAATTTGGCGGCGCTGCCCGCTGTTGCGCTATGCACAAAAACGCGCAAAACCGTGCAAAAGAGGGTTTTAAGAGAGGAAGATGAAGGAGTTAGGAATTGACCCAAAATGGCCAATAAAACTACAGTTTCAAGTCAGTAACCACTCCCACAGGGGCAGGCAGGCTGCTCAATGTTTTTCACTGCCACTGATCAACAGAGAGACTTTCCTTTAGCCCAAGCAAAAAATGGCCTCCAAGAAACTTACAAACAGTTCAAGAACAGCAAGTCTGTAACTGAACTTTTTTAAATCTCAGAAAAGTGGGAAAAAAGCAAGATTTTTTTTGTTTTTTTGTTTTTTTCAGAGATAGCAGAGGTTCACAAGTATCAACATTGCTTTGCCAGCGATGGTCTGCACCTGTCCCCACTAGGCTTTCAGATATTGGCCAAAATATTATCCACAGTATATAAGCAGTATATATACATATATATATATATATATATATATATATATATATATATATATATATATGGGTCTACTGCTTTTCATCGAATACCATGTATTCGAAAAAGAGGAGTAGACCGCTCAGTTACGCGAAAGTGCACTTATTCGAAAGTGCACTTTCACGAACTCAGCTTCTACAAATGGATCGCACCACAGTGGAGGACAGTAGGAAAACGTGCTATGTCCTCCCACTGTGGTGCGGTAGTCACAGACCTTAGGGTTAGGGCATGGGTCATGGTAAGGGGATAGCCCTACTAGCTATCCCCTTACCGTGACCCGCGCCCTAACCCTAAGGTCCGTGAGTACTGCACTAAATGGCAGTACATAGCCCTTTCGCTGAAGTGGGTTTCGCGAAAGTGCACTTTCGATTAAGTGCACTTTGGTGTAACCCAGGGACTACTGTGTGAGTTCAAAGAAGTGTATTTTCAAACTTATACAGTAGACCCATATATATATATATATATATATATATATATATATATATATATATATGTATTGACCTTTAACAAATACAGTCATAATATTTTGTATTTCTGCCAAAATAATCCTGTGTACAGCTGCATAAGCACTTTGCTCTCAACATTTTGCCATATGGTAGTAAATCAATACAATGAGTAGGATGAAAATGAGCAGCATTTTTGCAGCTTGGGAGGACATGATCGATAGACCACTCTGCTTTGCCAGCGATGGTCTGCAACTGTCCCCACTAGGCTTTCAGATATTTCCCAAAATATTATCCACACCTGTAGTGCCTTTTTTAGACAATACCAATATGATAATTCTTCCGACATAGTAAATTCTAAGTAAAATAAAGTAAAGGTGTTACTAGTCAATGCTAAAAGTCTCAATAAGAAGCTACACTCTGTGGAAGCACTGCTCACCCTGGAGAGTGTAGACATCTGTGCAGTTACTGAGACATGGTTTAAAGCCATGGAAGTCACCCTGGCAGTACAAGGCTATAATGTCTTCCACACATTTTGACCAGCTACTGCACAAAAATGGACAAGAGGTGGAGATGTATCCATCTACATAAAAGGTAAGCACACCTCAAGATTAGTCAACAATATGATATGCTTGAGTTACTCATTCTCCAGTTAACCTTAGCTTAAGTCCAGCACCATATTTTTGCTAGCTACAGTTCCTTGTCTATGACCCAGGATGACCATACCACATACTTGAATGTACTGGAGTCACTCATAATTCAGCTGAACACCATATTGGGTGTTGTGGGTGATTTCAATGATCCCACCATAAACTGAGATGCATACATAACCACTAACATGCAGGGTCAAAGGTTCCTGGATTTTGTCAATGCAAACACCCTGGAACAGCTAGTCTGCACAGCTACCAGGAGTGCAAATATTCTGGATCTGGTGCACACAAATATGAGTGAACGTTTCACCCCCCTCCCCCATGTAATGTCCTCACTGGTCAGATCAGATCACAGAGGAGTAACCCTTGAAATAAATATAAAGGCTGAACTCCCTGCAAACCCAGAACTTTTAAGAACTTTTCCAAGGCTAACTACTTCTTATTTAGTGAAATCATATGTCATTTCCAAGCCCTGTCAAATTCCGAGAACACAGTAGCCTGTGCAGAAGTGTTTACTTAAACCCTGTACAAGCATGTAAACAATTGCAAAGAAACAACAGTTCCAAACTAAAATAAATTTAGGACAAGCTCCAAAAACTAGCCTTCTTGGTGGATCCCCTGTATAAATAGATTGTACAACAAAAGAAAGAACATCTTGTCCAAAAACAGGAAGCGCTATGCTTAAAGGATGAAAAACACCCTCATCAGTCTCAAAAAACAATTCAGGGTACTAATCAAGTCCACCAAAGCCTACTCTGAGGCAAACATAGCCTCGCTGGTTAAGGATTACCATAAGGCATGTTTCAATTATGTATGCAGCCTTAAAGAGAACACCCAACAGTGTGCTGAACTAATAGTAAATGGAACATCCTATACTGCAACAGTTGATATAGAAAATTTGCTCTTCGATAAGTTTAGCTCCGATGTCACCACCCTATCACCCCTAGTTTCCCACCAGGAAATGCCCTCTACCATTTCTCCTCCAACTATCACTAAAGAACCAGGCTTCACTGCACTGTCAAGAACTAGAAACACTGCATAAGTGGGACCTAGTAATATCCCATGATGCCTCCTAAATAGCTTGAAACATGACCTGTGAGGTCCACTAGAATCTCTAGTCAGTTACAGCTGCCAGGCAGCCTTCATCCCTATGGAATGGAGGAGTAAAAGTGTCATCCCTGTACACAAAGGCAGACCATCAACAGACTGAGGGAACTACAGATCCATACATTTGACTAGTCTTCTATGCAAGGCCATGGAAAGAATTTATGTGGACTTAATAAACAAAGACATAGGAAATCTTCAAAACACTAGACCCATCCCAGTTCGGGCTTGTCACTGGCAGGACATGTCTACTAAACTTAGTGAACTTCTTTAAGAATGTCACTAGAGCCACGGATGAGGGCAAAATAGTACATACTGCCTACCTTGATATATCAAAGGTATTTGACACAATACCACACTTGGCTATTATAGAGAAACTCACAAGTTTAGGCATAAATCTCTATGTCATCTGATGGATAGCCAAATGGCTGACAGATAGGACACATGAAGTTAAGGTGGGGGAATCCATCACCACCAAGAGGCCTGCTACTAGTTGTGTCCCACAAGACTTGGCAATGGGACCTCTCCTGTTTGCAATATACTTCTCTGAAGTCAAGGTAAATGTAGAGGGCCTTTGGCTGGCCATATTTGCTGATGACTGCATGTTGAGTGCAATCATCAAATCCCCCAAAGATGTAGATATCTTACAGGAAGGACTGACACAGACAAATAACTGGTTCCAGTACACCAACCTAAAACTCATTGCAAAAAATGCCTTGTTATACACTTTGGGAAAACAGCTTCCCCTGAAAATAACAACATTGATAACAGCCCCCTAAGAGTAGACTAAGTTGTGAGCAACTTGGAAACCCATGTTTCCACGGTAGTTAGAAAAATCTTTCTTTGTGGTACAAATTATAAGTAAGGGCATGGCATCCAGATCTAAGGAGATAATAATTTCACCATAATGAAACCTCATTATATTCTCAGATATATTGCTTTTAATTAGCAGCTTGCAGTCTTTGAGACCATTAAGTAGCCTAGCCCAAATTCCCAGTTATGTTCAAGCTCTGTCAGGTTAAGTGTCTTGCTCAAGGTCAGACAGTAGGCAAATTTATTTATTAATTTTATTTATTTGACATTTGTTAACTGGGTTAGTTCATTTGAGCCAATGGCCAGTTTTCAGTGGAGCCCCGAGGAGAAAAGCTCCAGCAATACAAACATAAAAAGATAATATAGTAGGCAATATACAAAACCCAAGAAAAGCAGTGCAGCAAATTAGGGTTGAGGGAATCAAACCCTGCACCAGAGGAACAACAGCTAGTAGCCTTAACCAACTGTGCCAGCTGACATACTTGCAATAATTTAGATCAATAATCGAGTACAGTGTAACCTTCAGCATGTACCTTACCAGGCATTTGCAACAGCTGAAGCAGCCACAGAGGTTCCTCATTAAAAGAATATAGGATGTAAGTAACATGTACTATGCAGACCACCTCAAAGCCCTGTTTCTGTGCTATCTATGCTTAACTTATAAGGCATTCTCCAATCCATCCCTAATGAATCTGCTACACATTCACAAAACAAACAGCTTTAGAAATACCCAATATAGGGATCAAAACCTCATCTGTGACAAAAATAAAACATGTTGGAGGGATAGGTATGTGTCTCAGAGATTACCACTTCTCTGGAACAGACTCCCTATTCATGTGAAACAGATATCTTGCCTAAACCTATTCAAATGCAATTGGACCAATGGATGGGAATTTGCAAATTCACCCCTGGCTTGCCACCTGTGGTCCTTATGGATGGGGACAGTTTGAAGATATCCTAAGTCACAGGAATATACCAAAGCCATTCTATCCAATGGGCCTTGATCAGTGAGAAAATTGGGGCATGAATGGCTTGGCTGAAAAGGCTCTAGGGCCAATAGCCTAGTAACTTCCTACTACCCAATGATCCTATTTGCATAATCCAAAGCACCTGTTGATTTATGGTATAATTCAGTATGAACCTTATAATCAATAACCAAAAATGTGAATAACTTCATCTGAATTATTACCTACAAATTTTAAATTCATGCTATTACTACTTAAATGCATAATAAATAAATCAAGTAGTTCTTTACCCCTGTTGAATAAAAACAGAAAAAAAAACAAATTATTACTATATCTATATTTAATAACATGTTTTTGATTAAACACCAAATTATAAATAAAATTTATCTCAAACAAACCCATAAATAAATTGGCATAAGCAGGGTCAAATGATACACCCATTGCCAAACCTACTAATTGCTTATAAATTGCTTCATCAAACATAATAAAATATTCTGCAAACAAAATTTAATATGTTCCATTACATACATATATATAAAACAATGTTAACAAAATACTGAATGGCTTGATGTCCATCCCTATGTTGTATATTGCTATAGAAACTCTGTACTTCATGTACCAGCCAGTAGAGGTCAGTATTCCAATTTAATCTACCTAATTTTATTAATAAATCAGATGAATATTTAATGTATGAAGGTAATTTAAAAACATATGATAAGAAATAATCAGCATGATGGAATTTCCTTTCTTGATCTACTGCATGTTCACAGGATCATAGAAAGCTCAAGGCTACTGAGTCTTTCAGCCCAAAATGGATCCCTGCAAGTAAGGCATCTGCAAGGTCTCAAAATACCTAGACATTCCGAGAAAAAACAACCAGTAGACTGTGGTAGCTGTAGAATTGTGTATTAAACATTCAAGGCATCAGTATATAATATAAACAAACCGGTTTTAGCTTATACTTCTGTATGTAAGATGCACATAGTACCTGCTATCTGCCAATTGTTTATTAGCTTCCATATCATATTGTTTCCAATCTTGTACCATCACAGCACCTCCTTTATTGGCTCTCAAGATGGCTATCTCATGGTTATTGGCCAAGATGGAAACTGTAGTCATCTCTTGCTTAGTTACATTACTGGCCCTAACCATTGATAACTACTTCCATTTTTCAGTCATTCAAAACTCGTGTAACCATAGGTATCCATAAGTCACCATAGGTCTTGGATTTAATCTATATATCATTGAAATAAATACTGAACAAAAGCAATCCCAGCACTAAGTGAAACACCACTGATCACCTTCATGTTCTCTGTCACTGCCACCTACACCATTTAATTTTTGCATTCTTGTCAATTTGCTATCCATAACACCACATAGGGATCTCATAGTAACGCATTTACTTTATTAATTATGCATGACTTTCTTTTCAGCTTTTCCCAGTTAGGGGTCGCCATAGCAGATCACTTGTCTGCTAATGATTGGCAGTGGATTTTTACAGTGCCGAGGTGCCAGCCTGATGCCCAACCTTCACAGAAGGCACACTCACACGCACACATAGCTGCATGTCTTTATCATTTATGCAGCTTCAGGGAGGACATGCAGACTCTGCACAGAAGAAACTCTGGCCGAGAATTTAACTGAAGAAAACCTCTGTGAGGCAGCAACGCTAACCACTGCACCACCACAGCCCTATTAATTATGCATGGCTATTGGTGTCAAATACCTTGTCCAGATTAAGGTATGTATAGTGCGTGACTGCTGTCAGCAGCCTGTGCTTCCTTCTCAAAGGAGTTTACCAAGTTCATCACACAGGATCTGCCTCTTACAAAACAAAATTGTTGCAGATCTAGGCTGATGAGATTTTTAATGTTGATGTTAATCAAGTCAGTTATAATGTGTTTGTTGGCCTTACAAGTACGACTCACCAGACTGATAGGCCTATAGTTTCCAATGTTGGTAGTAGGGCCAATTTTATAGTGGGGATTAACCACTACTTTATGCCATCTGCCAGGTCTGAGACTGTTGCCAGATTTAGGTGAAACAGCATATGGAGAGATTTGGTACTATTTTTCAAAGAGATGAGTATGTTATCCAGTCCCATGTGAGGAAGTTTTCTTTGTCTGATCAGCACTTTCAGAACATATTCTTTAGTGTTGATGATGGAGATCTTGAGAGATACAGGTATACTAGGGCTTGAATGGTCATTTCAGGGGTGAAATTTGCATTAAATGTATTTGCTAGAATATTAACAATGTCCACTGGGTCTGAACAGGTTTGTAATTTAGTATGAGTTCTATACATTGATGAGTATTTTTTCTTAGTTTTCTAACATAACTAAAAAAGGACTTATAATTGATCTTGGCTTCAGATGCCAACCTGAGTTCATGGGCTGTCTTATTAGATCTAACAGTCTTTTTTAAGCTCTTAGTCCAATTCCAAATGTTTTCTTTGACTTGGGGGTCTATAGAGCTGATGCATACTCTAATGATTTTCATTTTTCTTTCTTTTATCCACTTGCATGGGTGCCTTTCAAATGCATGAGTGCCTCACAGTTGGACACCTTATTGTTTAGATGTATGGGATTGCACAAAGCCACCTTAATTTTATCCCGTTTTGATATTGATATATTAACTACATTGGAATGTTCATTAACTGAACTGTGGCATAAAAAGGCACTCTGGGAGCAGCAAGGGCTTTAGCCAGTATGCTAAAGCATTTGTAAAACAAGTGCATACCATCCTTTCCAAAGCAAGGAGGACTACCAAGCATATCATTCCATGCTGACACATATTGGTTCCCCTGAGAATGACACCAATTATTTAGCTACTAGTTGAAGCCAATTATCTTTTCTTTGTATCTAGGCATCATTCGTGGAGTAGGGGAGTTCTGATCAGTCTCAAAATCTTCCCTGTTTTTGTAACATGCAGAGAGAGAGCAGGCATGTCTCTATGTATCTCCCTCAGGGTTTTTTTTCACCAAGTCAGTCACCCCCCTCCCCCCGTATGTATCATGTCATAGTTATATTTGTCTGGTGCAAGAGTCCACCCTAGATCCACAGCAATTATCTTCCTGACACTAGAATAACCACTGCAAGCTCTCAGTGACTCAACCACCTGGCCAAAAATGCCTATAAGTTTGAAAAGTGACTGAAAGCATAGTAAATAAATGCAGCAACACTGATTAATCCACTTAGCAACACATAAACTACTTGAAAAGCAGTACAAAGTGACAACTTTAAATAATACCTGTGACTTAGTTCTGTTGATAATTAGTTTAAACTGGTAAAACTGCAAGTATAGACTTGATAAATAGTTCTTGGACCTTAGTCAGACAGTAGTAATCAAACTACTACATTGCCTTTAAGTAATTTTGCAACTTAGCCTTGTTTAATTCCAAATGTTAGACCACACAAATGGCAAAAACAGTGACTTATTTACTGGAATTACTGAATATGGAATTTAACATTTTATCCAGATGTTATAAATCACTGATTAAAATAGATAAAATATTGTGGCTATAACTTAAAACAGAAAATAAGAAAGACAACAGCTAAAACAGATATAGGCTACCATAATGAATGTAAAAGCAGATAACAAGAAATGAGAGCTCTTTATCCACTTAGCTCTATTAATGACTAGCCATAGAGCTCTGTTGATATTGTAATCTCCCATGCTACACTTAGATGGTCCCAGTAACCCAATATGGACTCAGTTCTACAATTACTGATTACGCATTTGTGGCTGATTAAATGATTTCTAATATTGTTTGCAGTGTTATAAATCAAGGATCACCTGGCAGCTATTACACAATCCCATTCAGGTCCCCTGTTTTTACATTAATTTTAACAGTCAGTAACTGTTTTAGCTATTTTCCTTCTTGTCTTTATGATGCTTTCTTTAATGTTTGGTTTTAAATTAGGTAAACAACCAGAAATATGTCATATAGCAACAATCAATCAATGAATCAATCAATACATACATAAATAAGTGATTCATTTGTACTGCTTATTGTTTAAGAGATGCCAGTAACAAACAGCGTGATCTTTATATTAAATAATCATTTTTGTAAATGTAATGTGAACCATTTTAAGGGACTATAAATAAGGAATGTATCAGGAAGAGTTGTCTGAGAAGGGAATACAAATGATTTGGAAAAATCCTGGTGAGACTGACTAAAATAACTAGATGTAGTAATTAAACACAGACTGTAAACTAGTAAACTTTGTTTTACAGATGAAAATGAACACGTCTTTAAGTAAGGATGTGGAAAAAGAAACATGTTTATGGAGGAAAGGGAGTAGAAAAGGTATCAGGGGTGCCCTAAGGGTAGTGAGACAGTTTACAGTTTCACATAAGAAAAGTAGTGTAGAAAGTTATTGTTTGGAGGAGGTGATATGTAGAAAAAAGACTGATGTTATTATACTGAAGGCATAAATATCATATCCTATAATAGTGAAAAATGTTATACTAAATATCAATGTTTTATGTAAAACAAAAAAGGAAGAGGGCAAGCCCTCAATGACACTGCACTCTAAATATTCTAACTCCAGAGTCACTAGGTCTTCATGATAAGAAAATTCTATGCAAATCTTAAAGGTCTGGGGGTGAAAAGTCGCTATTGCATCAAGCTTCATTGATCATGCACAGTGCATTTTTCCTATGATTTTATTTATGTATTTATTTGTTTGTTTATTTATATATCCTTTATTGACTGGGTTCGTCCCAATAGGCTAGGATGTCCTTTCATTAGAGACTTGAGGAGGTATTTATACTTCTAGGGAAATTTTGGCCAGGACATCAGGAAAATACTCTTTTAGATAGGTGTCATAGGATCTTTTACATCCACCTGAGCTACAACCAACTCAAGTTGCTGGGACTCATCTGAAGGAAAAATCACTCAGGAGTGCATCCCCCCTCCATGATGCACTTCGGTGTCAACAATCCAGCTACTTGATGTGGGAATAGAACTCACAACCATCTGTATCAAAGGCAAATGTGTTAACTGTTGCCCTTTATGATGTCCAAGCATTTAGCATAGATGTCTTTGAAAAACACATTCTAATAGAGAACACATCTGCCAATGTATTTTGATTTATCACTGTAGAAATACAGACTGGAAAAGTATTCAACAGTGAATATCAGAAGTACTTAGAAATGCAGAGCTATAGCATGTGGTTAATGGTTGCAGAAGGATGGGGTACTTCATGAAGATATGTATAAAGCAAAGATATCACATAGTTCATAACTTTCTAGCTTATACAAAGTACAGACAGTGCAACCAGTCAAATAATAGGAGAACAGAGAAGCAGTGGGTATACATTTATTTATTTTATTTATTTTTATTTTACATTTGTTTACTGGGTAGTGTTTGACTGGGTTGGGAGCCCATTTTCAGTGAGACCCAGGGAGAAAAGCATACATACAATTTAGACATCAGACTGGAAAACAGTACGAATATGAATCAATACATATTAATCAGTTTCAAAAAATATAGTACAGCATTTACAGTATTTGAAATTAGAGTACACATCAGTATATATGACATAATGTTAAAACTAACTAATAATTTACATGTGGAACTCAGAGGAATTTAAAAATACAGATTGATTAAGAAAGTGAAAAAACGATTGCTTGTAACTAGATTGAATTGTGAGAAAAAGTATTAGTGAGTAGAACAGGGTAAGAAAAAGAAATGCAAAAGTGGAAAGAAAAGAAAGGACTTTAAAAAGAGTAGACAGACAATAATACAAGAAGAGAGAACAGCTATGGCTTGTATATAGGAGAAAAGGCAAGGTGGTACTGAACATTAGAAAATTATCCAGGAGAGCAACAGGGGCATCGGCAGTTGTTTTTAAGGTGTTCTTTTAGTTTTAATTTAAAAGCAGGATAAGAGGGAGTACTTTGTATGTTTAGTAGAAGAGAATTCCACCACTTAGAAATTTTCTTTGAACAGAAGGAGTCTCAGTGGGTGTTATGAGACTGAGTAATTTTTGAGCAGGGGTTTGATAGAAGACCTTATGGATCTGCTGCTGACATGTAGTTGGACCAGGGTTGAAATTGCAGGGCAGTCATTTGGGTTTTGAATAATTTAGTGTGTGAGGATAAGTTGGTTTAGTGTTAAGAGTTTTGGGAGTTTGGGCCAGTTCAGTTGTTTAAGAGCAGTACAGTGATGAGCTTTATGAGGTCGATTGGTGGCAAACCTAGCTATATTGTTGTAGCAGGACTCAAGGTTTTGGAGGTCAACTTTGCGTAAGTTGGTGAAATTTTGTGAGCAGTATAAAAGAGTAGATAGAAACTGAGAGCTAGCCATGGCTAGCCTGGCTTGTGGTGTTAGATAAAGTTTAGCCCTATACAGAGCACCGAGTTTAGCATGGACTTTTTTGATTCTTTGGGATATATAAATGTAAAATTTTAGTCGGTCATCTATAGTAATACCTAGGAGTTTGGCCTGGTTAGTTGGCTCAATTTTAGTGTCATTTGTGGATAGAATAGAGAGGGGTGGAGAGTTGTTCTTGTTATTGCAGCATACCATTCAACTGTACAGATTTTAACAGAAGTCCAGATTTTCCCTCATATTTTTGATCTGTTCCACATAAAATCTGTGGTTTTGTTAGAGATCACGGAGAACTGAGCTAAATAATAACAGACATTTGAGTTTCAGACTTCAAGTCCTTTTGAAAATACATGCTAACAGCAAATTTACTATTATACTAGTTTTCTAAGTTTATAAGAGCAGTAATTTAAATTTGTCCCTGATTTCACACCCCCCACACACACACATACATTATTTTTGGCTTTGTCTAGATTTCTTGTGGTAAGAAGTTGAGAAGTATGTTCCAGTAGTTTTCTCATATGCATAGGGTTTATTGGTAATGACTGCTATTGCAACACATGGAGAAGACTACTGAAGCAGAGAAAGCATTCGACTGTTTCACTCTATGTTTTAAAAAAAGGAAGGACCAGGGTTATGAAAAATGGAAAATATTAGACAGATAATTTTGTGTTTTTAAGATGTATGGGCTATTTGAAAGATATATGTTGACTTGGAGAGTGGTGATTAGCAAAATGAAAGGCACACTACTCTAAGGTAGAATAAAATGTTTATGAACAAAACATGTCCAGTTAGTAAAATATGTTGAAGAAGAAATTCAGAAAGTGGCAGAGTATGTATGAAATAACAAAATAGGTAGCAAGTACTAGAATATGTAGGAGAAATGGGAAAAAATATAAAGTCCTAGAGTTTGCAGGTCTAGGAAAATGGATTTGAATGGTTCAGAAAGGAGAAAAGATAAAAAAAAAAAACTTGACTGTCACTATTCACGTAAAGTAGGTCTGGAGGTACTGTTTGCTTTTTTTTTTTTAACTGATTGGAAAAGGAATGCAAGCTTTCCTTTTTTGATCAGTTTAGGTGTATTTGGTTTCCATACTTGTTAATGTTGACCTTTATTTTTAGCATTTTATGGAACAACATTGGAAAGGTCAAAATTAATCCATGTAATCAGATATACTGAATAGACTGATGTATGTGTTTTTGCATGTGCATGTGTGTGTGCATATTTGTCTGTATATATATATATATATATATATATATATATATATATACATGTATGCCTGTACACACACACACACACACACACACACACACACACACACACACACACACACACACACACACACACACACACACACACACTGTGGATATAAAAAGTATATACACCTTTGTTAAAATGCCAGGTTTTATGATACAAAAAAATGAGACCACAAACCGCAAAAATATAATTTCAAAACTTTTCCCACCTTTAATGTGACATATAACCTGTACAATTCAATTGAAAAACAAACAAACCTGTTAGGGGGAAAAATCTAAAAAGTAAAAAATGTATAATAAGCTGGTTCCATAAGTTTGCACACCCTTAAACTAATACTTTGTTGAAGCACCTTTTGATTTAATTACAACATTCAGTCATCTTGGGTAGGAGTCTGTCAGCATGGCACATCTTGACTTGACAATATTTGCCCACTCTTTCTTGCAAAAGTGCTCCAAATCTGTCCGATTGCGAGGGCATCTCTTGTGCACAGCCCTCTTCAGGTCACCCCACAGATTATCTATTGGATTTAGGTGTGGACTCTGACTTGGCCTTTCCAAAACTTTAATTTTCTTTTGGTGAAGCCATTATTTTGTTGATTTGGATGTATGGTTGGGGTCATTGTCATGTTGAAAGATGAAATTCCTCTTCATCTTCAGCTTTCTAGCAGACACCTGAATGTTTTGGGCCAAAAGTGACTGGTATTTGGGACTGTTCATAATTGCCTCCACCTTGACTAAAGCCCCAGTTCCAGCTGAAGAAAAGCAACCCCAAAGCATGATACTGTCACCACGATGCTTCACCATGGGGATGGTGTTATTTTGGTGATGCAAAGTGTTGTTTTTGCTCCAAATGTACCTTTTGGAATTGTGGCCAGAAAGTTTAACCTTGGTCACCATAACACATTTTCCCACATGCTTTTGGGAGACTTGATTTATTGTTTTGTAAATTTTAGCTGGGCCTGGATGTTTTTCTGTGTAAGAAAAGGCTTCCATATTGCAACCTACCCCATAATCTAGACATATGGAGAATATGGGGGATTGTATCCCATGTAGTACACAACCTGTACTTGCCAGAAATTCCTGCAGCTCCTTCAGTGTTGCTGTAAGTCTCTTGGCAGCCTCTCTGACCAGTTTTCATCTTGACTTTTCATCAGTTTTGGAGAGATGTCCAGTTCTTTGCAACGTCACTGTTGTCCCGTATTTTCTCCACTTTTTGTTGACTGTCTTTACTGTGTTCCATGGTATACCCAATGCTGTGTAAATATTTTGGTACCCTTCTCCTGACTGATACCTTTCAACAATGAGATCCCTTTGATGCTTTGTAAGTTCTCTGGAACTATGGCTTTTGCTGTAGTAGGCAACTGAGTAAACGTCAGGAAAATCCTACTAGGACAGCTGAACTTTATTTGGGGTTAATCAGAGTGTCTTTAATTGATGGCATGTGTGTGCCCAAGAGGACTGAAGGCTGTAATTAAATCAAAAGGTGCTTCAACAAAGTGTTAGTTTAAGGGGTGTGCACACTTATGCAACCAGCTTATTGTACATTTTTTATTTTTTATATTTTTTTTCCGCTAACAGATTTGTTTGTTTTTCAATTGAATTGTACAGGTTATAGGTCACATTAAAGGTGGGAAAAGTTTTGAAATGATTTATTGTGGTCTCATTTTTTATATCACAAAAGCCTGGTATTTTAACAGGGGTGTGTACGCTTTTTATATCCACTGTATATATGTTTATATGTGTATGTACCTGCGTGTGTGTGTGTGTGTGTGTGTGTGTGTGTGTGTGTGTGTGTGTGAAAACTGTATTTTTTGGTTTGAGAACAGCTATCTCTTTGTTAGATATGAGCTTATTTCTACTCACTACTCTGATACTAACTCAAAACCATTTTTAAATACAAATTATGAATGACAAAGACTTTTCTCCCCTCTTCTCCTCTCATCCCCGCTGACTTATGCTGTGTGAAAGGACTGGCCTGCTGGTTTCACTGTGCATATTACACATACAATGCAGCTTTTCAGTGTAAGGTACAGTGAATAAGTGAGTGTCATCTTGAGGTAGTCTCCTGACAAGTCAGAGATTAGTGTGGTTAACTATTTCTCCAAAAATGGTATATACTTTGAAATAATGTTAAAAAGTGTTAACGTGTCTATTCTGCATTTACACATGATCAGGTCTTCTTAATTACTGAGTTAGGCTGAATACATTTGTCATATCTCATCTGGCAGCTGGAGTTGTTGGCTTTGTTTATA
>NC_056746.1:1100110421-1100182921 GCF_019279795.1 Protopterus annectens
AACTCACACTCCATGTTCCTACACACCCTGGAGAATATTAGGGTCCAACCTAACTTTCATACTGGGTGACTTTAACTACCCCCCCATTAACTGGGAAAACTACTTATGTACCAATACATTTGCCCAACGTTTCCTGGAATTCATTAATTCCAGTGCTCTGGACCAGCTTGTTCTTACCCCCACTAGAGGTAACAACATCCTTGACTTGGTCATTACTAACATGGGCGATCATTGCTCTACACCAATATACACCAATAGTCAACTCCTCCTTGGTTAGATCCAACCACAAACTAATCAACTTGGAAATCCACATCCCTCCCACAAAGCCTGCAAAGGTAACCTCCATGAAAAACTTATCCAAAGCTAACTTTGGGCTCCTAAAAACAGAGGTGGCTAACTTCACAGCACCCATGCAAATGGAGAATAGTTGCATGACCACCGAATCATACACCAATGCACTGTATGAACATGTACACAAATGCATGGATCTTGCCATTTTCAATAGAACCAAGACACTCTCCTCCAAAAAAAAGGAAGCCAATCTAGTGGTGGCCTGCTATAAACAAACTCAACAACAGAAGGAGGAAACTGATGCAGAATAAGGTGAAGTCCCATGACCGGAAAAATTCCCTTATCAGCCTCAGCAAAAAATTGAGATCTCTCATCAAATCCTTTAAAGCTAGCTATGAAAACAGAATTGCAACAGATAGTAAAGACAACCACAAGGCCTTCTATAGTTATGTAAAGAATTTCCACAGCAATACCCAGATTTGCTCTGAGCTACGGCACAATAGTACCTCCTATATTGAGCCAACAGATATTGCCAATATACTGGCCGACAGATTCAATGCCAACTTTACGCCTCTCTCCCCCACCAAATGACCAATCACAATACCAGTAGATTGCCAGGCACCCAGTATTATTGCTGCACAGGCTAAAAAAGCACTGTCCAAGGCCAAGAATACAGCTTCTATGGGACCTGACAATATCCCCGACAGTGTTCTACATGAACTACAGTGTGAACTGGCACCTCGCCTGTGTGCCCTTTTCAATTACAGCCTCGCCTCAGGCTTTGTCCCTATTGAATGGCGCACTGCTACAGTAATCCCTCTCCACAAAGGAGGAGCAACTACAGACCCTGGGAACTATCGCCCCATTAGCCTGATGAGTCTGATATGCAAAGTTATGGAATGCATCCTCATAGACCTAATGAACAAGGAGATACAGAATCTCCAAACTCTGGATCCCACACAGTTTAGTTATGTGAAGGGTAGATCATGCCTGCTCAACTTGGGTGCCTTCTTTGAGTCAGTCATCAGAGCTGTGGATGAAGGCAAGGTGATTCATACAGCCTACCTTGATCTGGCCAAAGCCTTTGACACCATTCCCCACTCAGGAATCATAGAAAAACTCATTAAGCTAAGCATCAACCCCTATATCACTAAGTGGGTTGCAAACTGGCTTACAGATAGAACCCACATTGTGAAAGTAGCTGACTCCACGTCAGACTGCCGACCAGTCACAAGTTGAGTTCCACAGGGTTCGGTCCTGGGTCCTCTCCTGTTTGGTATCTACTTCTCTGAAGTCCAGGCTAACATGAAGGGACTCTGGCTGACAAAGTTTGCAGATGATTGCAAGTTGGGAGCTATTATTAACTCCCCAAGTGATGCTGACATCCTATAGAAAGGCCTCACCGAGACAGACTGGTGTCGGAACCATGGCTTTAAGGTCAATGCCAAAAAATGTGTCAACAGCCCCTTTGGGAAAAACCCAGTTCCCATGAATTACAACATCAATGGTAGTGCACTGAACACAGAAGGCATTATAAGAGATCTGGGAACACAGGTTGACAGCAGCCTTTCTTTTGACCACTACATTGCCACTGTGGTCAGAAAGTCCATCTATGTGGCACATTTTATTACTAAGGGTTTTTCATCCAGGAAGAAAGAGGTCATTGTCTCCCTCTACTCTTCCCTCATTAGACCAATCATTGAGTACAATGCCCCATTTGGCATGTCCCTCACTAGACACCTGCAACAACTGGAGAGGCCACAAAAGTACCTCACAAATAGGATCCTAGGCCTTAAACACTTGTTCTATATGAACAGACTCAAAAAACTCCAACTATTCTCTGTCTCATATCACTTACTTAGAGGTGATCTCTGCTTGACTTAAAAAGCCATGTCTTACCCAGCTCTGTTAGAAATGCTACAGCTAAAGAAATCCCAATCCCTCAGCATCACATTCTCCAGAGACCTCAACCTCATTACCACAATCATCAGAACAAGCTAGAGGGACAGGTTCATAACCCAGAGACTGTCCATGCTATGGAATAGACTTCCCAAACATGTCAAACAGAGCACCTCACTGGCCCTCTTCAAGAGAAATCTTGTTGAGTGGATGGGAAATAGAAAATTCATCCCGGGGATCACTTCAGTGGCTCTACTCGGTAGAGGCACTAGGAACTAAGGTCAGCTGGCATGATGCCAGGGTAATCCTTTGGGGTAGGCTTGTAAAGGAGCCAGGGCCATTAGCCTAGTACACACCTATGAACCTATCTATCTATATATATATATATATATATATATATATATATATATATATATATATATATATATATATATCTACAGTTTTGGTTCATATTTAAAAAGTGGCGCCTTGTAGAGATAGATTAAATAATAGGATGTCATAGTGGCTTGCACCCAAATTAAACTATTAATTGTGACATGGAATTACCATATGCAGAGAACAAGTATGCATGACATCAACATACTGTTAGTTTGTGCATTATAAACTTGTTTGCTGAGTACTTCAGCATGACAATTTGATGCTCCCCAGACATTTCAGAGATACAGAGATGCTGTCCATGGTGCTGCTGTTACCTACTCTCAACTTCAGCAGAGCTGTCCTTGGTGCTTATACTAGGTTGTCTCAGAACCATGGGAGCTGTCCTTTGAACTAGCATTAAACACGGAACCATTGATTAACCTGATATCATATTACTAACAATAATTACTTGTAGGTACTACAGAAATTATGTAATACAAAAAAGGATGAGGGATGAGTAAAGAAGCACGATGACCTCCCCTGATCTAGATGTGATACACCAATAGTCAACTCCTCCTTGGTTAGATCCAACCACAAACTAATCAACTTGGAAATCCACATCCCTCCCACAAAGCCTGCAAAGGTAACCTCCATGAAAAACTTATCCAAAGCTAACTTTGGGCTCCTAAAAACAGAGGTGGCTAACTTCACAGCACCCATGCAAATGGAGAATAGTTGCATGACCACCGAATCATACACCAATGCACTGTATGAACATGTACACAAATGCATGGATCTTGCCATTTTCAATAGAACCAAGACACTCTCCTCCAAAAAGGAAGCCAATCTAGTGGTGGCCTGCTATAAACAAACTCAACAACAGAAGGAGGAAACTGATGCAGAATAAGGTGAAGTCCCATGACCGGAAAAATTCCCTTATCAGCCTCAGCAAAAAATTGAGATCTCTCATCAAATCCTTTAAAGCTAGCTATGAAAACAGAATTGCAACAGATAGTAAAGACAACCACAAGGCCTTCTATAGTTATGTAAAGAATTTCCACAGCAATACCCAGATTTGCTCTGAGCTACGGCACAATAGTACCTCCTATATTGAGCCAACAGATATTGCCAATATACTGGCCGACAGATTCAATGCCAACTTTACGCCTCTCTCCCCCACCAAATGACCAATCACAATATCAGTAGATTGCCAGGCACCCAGTATTATTGCTGCACAGGCTAAAAAAGCACTGTCCAAGGCCAAGAATACAGCTTCTATGGGACCTGACAATATCCCCGACAGTGTTCTACATGAACTACAGTGTGAACTGGCACCTCACCTGTGTGCCCTTTTCAATTACAGCCTCACCTCAGGCTTTGTCCCTATTGAATGGCACACTGCTACAGTAATCCCTCTCCACAAAGGAGGAGCAACTACAGACCCTGGGAACTATCGCCCCTTTAGCCTGATGAGTCTGATATGCAAAGTTATGGAATGCATCCTCATAGACCTAATGAACAAGGAGATACAGAATCTCCAAACTCTGGATCCCACACAGTTTAGTTATGTGAAGGGTAGATCATGCCTGCTCAACCTGGGTGCCTTCTTTGAGTCAGTCATCAGAGCTGTGGATGAAGGCAAGGTGATTCATACAGCCTACCTTGATCTGGCCAAAGCCTTTGACACCATTCCCCACTCAGGAATCATAGAAAAACTCATTAAGCTAAGCATCAACCCCTATATCACTAAGTGGGTTGCAAACTGGCTTACAGATAGAACCCACAGTGTGAAAGTAGCTGACTCCACGTCAGACTGCCGACCAGTCACAAGTTGAGTTCCACAGGGTTCGGTCCTGGGTCCTCTCCTGTTTGGTATCTACTTCTCTGAAGTCCAGGCTAACATGAAGGGACTCTGGCTGACAAAGTTTGCAGATGATTGCAAGTTGGGAGCTATTATTAACTCCCCAAGTGATGCTGACATCGTATAGAAAGGCCTCACTGAGACAGACTGGTGTCGGAACCATGGCTTTAAGGTCAATGCCAAAAAATGTGTCAACAGCCCCTTTGGGAAAAACCCAGTTCCCATGAATTACAACATCAATGGTAGTGCACTGAACACAGAAGGCATTATAAGAGATCTGGGAACACAGGTTGACAGCAGCCTTTCTTTTGACCACTACATTGCCACTGTGGTCAGAAAGTCCATCTATGTGGCACATTTTATTACTAAGGGTTTTTCATCCAGGAAGAAAGAGGTCATTGTCTCCCTCTACTCTTCCCTCATTAGACCAATCATTGAGTACAATGCCCCATTTGGCATGTCCCTCACTAGACACCTGCAACAACTGGAGAGGCCACAAAAGTACCTCACAAACAGGATCCTAGGCCTTAAACACTTGTTCTATATGAACAGACTCAAAAAACTCCAACTATTCTCTGTCTCATATCACTTACTTAGAGGTGATCTCTGCTTGACTTAGAAAGCCATGTCTGACCCAGCTCTGTTAGAAATGCTACAGCTAAAGAAATCCCAATCCCTCAGCATCACATGCTCCAGAGACCTCAACCTCATTACCACAATCATCAGAACAAGCTAGAGGGACAGGTTCATAACCCAGAGACTGTCCATGCTATGGAATAGACTTCCCATACATGTCAAACAGAGCACCTCACTGGCCCTCTTCAAGAGAAATCTTGTTGAGTGGATGGGAAATAGAAAATTCATCCCGGGGATCACTTCAGTGGCTCTACTTGGTAGAGGCACTAGGAACTAAGGTCAGCTGGCATGATGCCAGGGTAATCCTTTGGGCTAGGCTTGTAAAGGAGCCAGGGCCACCTATGAACCTATATATATATATATATATATATATATATATATATATATATATATATATATATATCTACAGTTTTGGTTCATATTTAAAAAGGTGGCACCTTGTAGAGATAGATTAAATAATAGGATGTCATAGTGGCTTGCACCCAAATTAAACTATTAATTGTGACATGGAATTACCATATGCAGAGAACAAGTATGCATGACATCAACATACTGTTAGTTTGTGCATTATAAACTTGTTTGCTGAGTACTTCAGCATGACAATTTGATGCTCCCCAGACATTTCAGAGATATAGAGACGCTGTCCATGGTGCTGCTGTTACCTACTCTCAACTTCAGCAGAGCTGTCCTTGGTGCTTATACTAGGTTGTCTCAGAACCATGGGAGCTGTCCTTTGAACTAGCATTAAACACAGAACCATTGATTAACCTGATATCATCTTACTAACAATAATTACTTGTAGGTACTACAGAAATTATGTAATACAAAAAAGGATGGAACAGGTAGGAGTAGATGAAATGTTGGATGCCAAAGTGGCATAATTTTGGAGGTTTGAATTTATGTAAAAGGTTGGTAATATGGTTACTTACATCTTTTTTTACTCTTGTAGAAAATTGCATTATGAAGAAGAACATATGCAAATAGTATTGTTGTCTATTATTTATAACCAATTATACAACAAAGGTTTATTTCTATTGAAAAACATGCTTGCTAATTGGATAGCCCAATCAGTGTGACCACTGTAAATCCAGTATACGCCAACAAAAACAATTACAGCCAGACTAGTCATATTTATCTCTTCAGGTGATTAGAGTTATTTGATAAAGCCAGAAGGTAGACACTTCCTTTTTTCAGGAACTACATACATAGGAAAACCACTCTATTAACTTTTTAAGTGTACTACTGTAATATGTATAAACAATATGCCCAATTCTTCCCTTTCCACTTGAGCAAAATACTAATTTAATAATTAATCAAAAACATGTATGCTTCACCATCAGGTTCAAGCCATACCAACTGTGGGTATGTTCTGCATTTCTCACACCCAGTCATGGATTATTGCTAAAATAATAAATATTTATGGTAGTATTAACTATAACATGACAGGGAAAGAACAGCTGCTATTCAATACACTTAAAAAATAAGTGTATCTTAGTATAATAGGTCTTTATCTAGTTTCCATAACCAGAAGATCAATGCTTTAATACTATGTTTGTGTTATACTGCTATTATATATATATATATATATATATATATATATATATATATATATATATATATATAAGATGTCACATTGGTTTGGACCCAAATTAAATGGTTTATTATAATTTTGAATTACTGCATGGAGAGAATAATTATTAATATGTTAACAGGAGATGAAAACAGGAGCCAGCTGGAAACAAATGTAAAATCCACCAGTACTTGGCAGTAGAAGTGCTTTATACATAGAAAAAATCCAGTAAAGTCCAGATAAAATGTAGATAAATGCTTTTGTTCCAAAAATTATATGTAGTTACAAGGAACTTCATCAGATATAGCTAATAGTTACACTGCTGTTTAAATAGTGTGTTAAAACGGCACCTTTTTCACATCATCCAGGTTAAAACAGAGAGCACCAGTGAATAAGCAATATGCACTACACCCCCCCCTTTTTTACACACCCAAAACAAGGTAGAATACTACTACTAAACAACAATAGTGGTATATTAAACCATAAAAACTTATAAAAAATTTGTAAATGCGTAAAACAATTATCAAGTGCTTTTAACTTCAGAACGTTATTAATTGAGACAGACTCATTTAACCCAATCCAGAACTTGACATTTAAATGGAGCTGCCAAGACAAGTCTGCTTTTTCCAGCAGTATTGGCCATGGTCTAACCCTAGTTGTTTTCTGAACACACTCCAATACTACAAATTTGAAACCATGTCCACAAGTCACTGTGTAATGTTTTGCTAAAGCATTCAACTCTTGTTTGTTCCCAATGCTTCTGATATGTTCTCCTATATGCTGTTTCAGCTTTCATTCTTTTTTTCAATGTAAAAACAAGTACATTTTGACAAACAGCACAAAAAACAATCATTTCGCACATTGTTTAGGGACAGTTGATTTCTCAAAATAATCTTTTAGATTACATCCCGTTTTATATACACAGACAGGTCCATTTCCTACATATTTTCTAACTTCCCTGTCCACTTCCAGAAAATTCCAGTTTTTGTTCAGGATGTTTTTTATGGCCCAACTGTCAGTGGAAAAAGTGGTTATTAATGCAGACCCGGTAGCCATGTTATTACCAGTTCCCACAACTAACTTCTCATTGTTCATAGCCTCAATTTGCACTTGTGTCTCAGAATGTGGGTCTTCATCCCTAATTTGTAGTACAGGTGTTGTACCTAAAATTGATTGAAAATGACCATATTGCCTTTTTCTAATAACTTCATCCATAATATCCCCCACAGAAAATATGTAGGAAATGGGCCTATCTGTGTATATAAAATGGGACGTAATCTAAAAGATTATTTTGAAAATTCAACTGCCCCTAAACAATGTGGGTACATGTACAAATGTGGGAAATGTAAATTTTGCTCATATATTCTGGAAACAAATAAAGTACTAATTAATGGCCTTAAAGTAAAGATTCTAGGGAGATATTGTTGTGACTCTGAAAGGGTTGCTTATTGTGCTGTTTGACAACAATGTACTTGGTTTTACATTGGAAAAACCAAATGAAAACTGAAGCAGCATATAGGAGAACATATCAGAAGAATTAGGGACAAACAACAACTGAATGCTTTAGCGAAATATAACGCAGTGACTTGTGGACATGGTTTCAAATTTGTAGTATAGGAGTGTGTTCAGAAAACAACTAGGGTCGGACCATGGCCAGTACTGCTGGAAAAAGCAGAATTGTCTTGGCAGCTCCATTTAAACGACAAGTTCTGGATTGGTTTAAATGAGTCTGTCTCAATTAGTACTGTTCTGAAGTTAAAAGCACTTGATAGATGGTTGTTTTAGGCATTTACAAAGTTTTATAACTTCCTATGGTTTAATATACCACTATTGCTGTTTAGTAGTAGTATTCTGTCTTGCTATGGGTGTGTAAAAATGGGGGCATAATGCATATTGCTTATTCATTGGTGGTCACTGGTTTAAAACCTGGATGATGTGAAAAAAAGGCACCACTTTAACACACTATTTAAACAACAGTGTAACTATTAGCTATATCTGATTAAGTTCCTTGTAAATACATATAATTTTTGGAACAAAAACACTTATCTATATTTTGTCTGGATTTTACTGGATTTATTCTATGAATAAAGCACTTTTATTGCCAAGTACTGGAAGATTTTACATTTGTTCCCAGCTGATTCCTGTTTGCATCTCCTGTTGGCTGTACTAGTTGCTGTTTTCTCTTTGGTTTTATTAATATGTTAAGTATAAACTTGCTTTCATATTCCAGCTCTACACTTTGGTGCTGCCTACAGGCATTACCCTGGTATAGAGAAAACTATCCATGATGCTGCAGTTACCTACTCTAAACTTTAGTGGAGCTATTCTTCATGCTTATACTAGGTAGTTTCAGAACCAGGGAAGCTGCCCTTTGTACTAAAATTAAATACAGAACCAATATCATATCAGTAACTCAACAGCAAGGGAAAACTCAGTCTCTGTGGAGAGCTTGAAACCAGGATCCTCTGATTTCTATGTGATTATTACTACCCCAAGACCAAGAAGGAGTATCAGGCTCCCTCAAGAACACCTGTTTTTCCTTTTAGTTTCTGTACACAAGCTTCCAATACAAAACTAACAATTATGCTCATATCATATTATCAACCCAACAAGATATAAACCTTTTTCTATGGAGTTAACCCAGGACCTCTTCTGTGCCATGTCATTTTTATTGCCACATGGCCAACAAGGATTTTTTGGAGAGTTATATACCTTTTTCCATTATAAGCAGTTGTTTCTCCTTTCAACTATGAAATTATCATATTGAACGTTTTTTAGCATACAAGCATTCAGTACAGAAACAGCACTCAGTGCTGAACCACCAATTAATCAAGTTTCATATTAACAATGCAACAGGAAAGGAAAAGGCCAATCCTTTTCTGGGGATTGATTCCCAAGACTCCTCATATTCTATGTGACTGTCTCTCTCAATGCACAAGCAGAGGGTCTCCAGAGAGTTAGGCTTCTGGTTCCCACCCAAAGTAACTGTTTCTTATTCCTTTCAACTAGAAAAGCCACATATTGCTAATTTTTGTACATATAAGCATCATATTAACAACTCAACAGGAAAGTAAACTACTGACCTTACCTTGGGCTTGACCCCAGGACCCCTTACATTCCATGTGATTGCAACCAACTCATCAGGAAAGAAAAACACTGACTTTTATCTGTGGAGTGACCTAATTGCCCTTCACTATATTATGTGCTTGTCAATAACTCAAGAGGAATGAAAAACATTAACCCTTGTCTGGGGATTGAATCTATGATCCCCTACATTCCATGTGGATGTCAATTTAATAGGAAAGGAGTACACTATTTGAGTGGATAAAGAGCTGCAATTAGGGAAAAGAGTTAATAAACTGTCTCTAGAGTCTTCTGTTCAGTGGTAGTGATGACTTGTCAGAACACAGGGGGTTCTGGTTTCAATTACCAGAGACGGGTCACTGTTTTCCATTTTTGTTGAGTTGCTGATATGATGGTAGCTTAATCACTGGTTCTTCATCAGATGCTTATCTGTTCACCAGTATGGTGGGTTTCCTAGCTGAAAGGAGAAACAACTACCTTTTGGTGAACCTTGGTACTTAAGACTCCTTGTTGGCTCAGCAGCAGTGATAATGCAGGAGTAGTGGGTTCAATTCCCATACAAGAATCAATGTTTTTACTTCCTGTTGAGCTACCGATAGCATAGTAGGTTAATCATTTGTTCTGCATTGAATACTTGTGTGTTCAAAATTAACTAATATGGTGCTTTCCTAGTTGAAAGGAAAAATAACTGTTCTTGGGGGAACCAGATACTTAATTGTTCATAGACCTCAAGATGGATTAGTGTCGGTGATGAGTGCACTGAATGCAGGGGATCCTGGCTTCAATCCTCAGGCAAGTATCAGTGCTCCCCCTTATTGTTGAGTTGTATTCATTTAGGAGAGCTACCCTAGGTGCTGATGTTACCTATTATCACACTCACCTCACACTAAATACTAAAAGTCAGATACTACATATATTGTCTAGTGATTCTCCTACCGCTCTCCTCTTGCTCTGCTGTTATGGTCAGCTTTGTTTGCATTCAGTAGTCTGTTCTTAGGTCATATTTCACATAATTTGCTTTCCTGGTATGTAATATATTTTCTTCTGGTTTGTTATTTGTATAGATTTATTTCAGTTATTTGTCACCGCTTTTTTATTTTATTTTATCTGAATTGATAACAGGAAGAAAGGACTGTCTCGCCTGTGCCTTTTCAGCAATGTTCCACGGATAGAATCAAAATAGTTTACAATATCAGGCAGAAATAATACACTGAGAACATGAAATGTTGGTTCTTTTGTATTTTTAAGTCTGAGAGTGTGAGTCTTGAGATGCTGTGGAATTAGGTGAGGTTGAGGAGGAAATATATATTAATTCAGAAACTGCTGTATCTTGGAGAATTTTCTCTTCTTCAAGGTACAGTGATCTTGGAATTAGTGTATACAAATAGCAGCAGTATGCAGTGAAGCCTGACAAAATGGGGTGTTGCAGTGGAGCTTGTCTCCTGCTAAATTGGGAAGTAAACCTCGATAGTACCTATTGACTTCATCTTGGAAATGAGAGATTTTTTTCATTTTTGTGACAGCCAGTTAATGCCCCTAGCTGTTGAGACTGCAAATGCAATGATATCAGGACATCATTGCACTCCTTTGTGTTAGCTTGCAATGTACTGAGGCTACTGGTCTCTATCAGAGGTCACACAGGCATCAGGTTTCTCCCTCGCTCTCCCTCAAAGATCGGTGAGCTAGCTGCCCCTAATGGCACAATTGGATGGCTAGGTTTACACTTTTTTTCTGGAGTCTGTTGTAACTTAAACTTCTGATAGGATGCAATTAAATGTGTTTTCATAATCAAATGAGCAGAATTACAGGAGTATTTTGGTGAACATACTTAGGTATGTTGGAAAATCAAATCAGTCAATTACAATGGATATGTGGTAAAGTGTTGGCAAACACAGAATGTCAGACTACAGATGACACTTATTACACTTTTTTATTTTAAGAAACTTGTGCTGTCTGCCATTACTGAGCAAGATTTTTAGTATAGCATGTAAATGCAGGAAATAGTCTAGACATGCAATCTATCATCTGTACAGAAGTAATCTTTTAAACTTCATTAGGGTGTCATTTGGTAAGAGTAGCAGTGTCTAGAAATCATGTTTTCATTTCTTAATGCAAACAAAGCACTGATTCTGTAATGTTAAATTGCTTGTAATATCAACACCTTTGTGCACTACTCCTCAGTTGTTGGCTCTCTTTGCTATTGTACCAGTGAATTTCATTTTCTCTTATTGTTACTGACATGACTTTGTAGTAGCATGGATAAAGGGTATTTCTCTGTGACAGAGCAATTACAGTCAGTTTGCCATCCCCATGCCAGCCCCTCAGTCTTTGAACTATTTGTTATACACTGGTCACTAACATAATCAGTGTCCACCATGAATCTGTGCTTATTAGGGAGATACTGCAGCAGTTTGCTCAATGGTTTATATATTCACTACTTAGGTAGTATTATTTCAAACAGACCTTCTTTTAATGCAACTCATTCCAAAGGCAAGAGGAATAGAAGAAGTATAGCTGTGGGTAATCTATCTGCCAGAAAGAGTGGGAGCATGTGAGTAAACAGTTGTAAAAAATTATATATAACATGAACATAAGCATTGTATGTTTTATCAGTTTAACCCACTGCAGGACTGCCTACCTAACTTTATCTTTTAAATGGGCTTTGCAAAGAGCACCAATAAATATTCCTATGTACATAGGGGTGTGCAGGTGGTGTACGTAACATGATGGAGGCTAGGGATGATCTGATGAAGGTAGAAATTCCATGGCTGTGACCATAGTTCTTCCAATGTAAATGAATATAAACATAATTATAAATCACAACAACCAGTATGTCATTTATTAACAGAGAGGAAATGAGAAAGTGCCCAGAGTGGCAGGGAAGACCACTGCTTTTCCTGAGCCTAGTATATGAGTGGGGCGCACATGTAACCAACAAGAAGCAAGGATGGCAGAGAACATCCATTCACTGAACTACATGAGTACATATGGACCAGGGAAGAAAAACATTAAACCTGGTGCAGATAACTATTACTCATTTAACTTATGTCTACCACCCCCAGTTCATAGGTTCATAGGTTCATAGGTTAATACTAGGCTATCTGCCCTAGGGCATTTATAAGCCTAGCCAGAGTATGTTTGGCTTTCGCCACCCTTTTAGATTAGTTGACTGTGCTTCTGTATAGTAGGTCACAGAAGGTAGCCCTTTTAAGGTTTGTTTACTGTACCTCTGTCAAGCAGCGACACAGAAGAGATCCCAGGGGTAAACTTACGATCTCCCATCCATTCGTCAAGATTTCTCTTGAAGAGGGTCAGTGAGGGGCTCTGCCTGACATGGATTGGGATTTTGTTCCAGAGTGAGGGGAGCCTCTGGGATATGAATCTATCCCTCCAGCATGTCCTATTTATTTCTGTGCTGAGGTTCAGGTCCCTGAAGCATGTAGCTCTAAGAGATTTAGATTTCCTGAGGTGAAGCATGTCCATTAATTCTGGGTTGGACATGGCTTTATATGTCAGACACAGATCGCCTCTGACTAGGCGGTACGCAACTGAGTAGAGTTGGAGTTTCTTTAGCCGAACTGCATAGGGCATCTGTTTGAGCCCCTTGATCCTCTTGGTGAGATACTTTTGGGGTCGTTCCAGTTGCTGAAGGTGTCGGGTAAGGTACATCCCAAACGGGGCATTGTATTTAATTATGGGCCTGATAAGTGATGAGTAGAGGGGCACAATGACCTCTCTTGATCTAGATGTGAACCCTTTCATGATAGGTGGGCTATATAGAAGGTCTTTCTAACCACTTTGGCAACGTGATTATCAAAGGAGAGATTGCTATCTACTTGGGTCCCCAAGTCCCTAATTACTTCTTCCATACTTAATGGATTACCACCTATGTGGTAATGTGTGGGCACTTTGTTTTTTCCAAAGGGGATGACAATGCACTTTGTGGCATTTAGCTTTAGGCCATGGCTCTGGCACCAGTTATCTGTCTCTGTGAGACCCTTTTGGAGGATGCTTGTGTCAGTCGGAGAGTCGATTATAGCACCCAGCTTGCAGTCATCTGAGAACTTGGTCAGCCATAGTCCACCCGTGCTAGCCTGTACCTCGGAGAAATATATACCGAACAAGAGAGGTCCCAGGACTGAGCCTTGTGGGATACCACTTGTAAGTGGTTTAGAGTCTGACATGGCACCTGCTATTCTGACCATGTGGGTTCTATCCCTGAGCCAGTTTGCAACCCATCTTGTGACATAGGGGTTGATATTTAAGCTGGTGAGCTTATTTATGATGCCCGAGTGGGTAATTGTGTCAAAGGCCTTTGCAAGGTCCAGGTAGGCTGTGTGGACTACCTTCCCTTCATCTATGGCTTTGGTCGCTGTTTCAAAGAAGTCGACCAGGTTCAAGAGGCAAGATCTGCTCTTAACGAAGCTGAATTGGGTAGGATCCAGTGTCTGGAGGTTCCCAATGTCTTTGTTTATGATTTCCATGATGATGATACATTCCATAGCTTTGCAGACCAGGCTAGTCAGGCTTATAGGGCGATAGTTTCCAGGGTCTGTTGTGGCACCACCTTTGTGGAGTGGGACCACTGTTGCTGTACGCCATTCCTTGGGAACATATCCTGTAGTAAGGCTGAGATTGAACAGTGACTTTATATGAGGGTTTAGTTCTTCTTGGAGCTCATGTAAGATGCAGCCCGGGACACCATCTGGTCCCATTGATGCTGTGTTTTTAGCTTTGGAGAGGGCAGCTCTCACCTGTACATCTGTGATCTCAGGAAGGCTACACTCTGTTGGGATAGACATTTGCTCTTTTGGGGGGGGAGGGGGGGTTTGCACTGAACCTTTCTGCCAGGATGTAGGCAATGTCTGTGGGTTTAGTGAATTTTTTGTCATTTTGCACTAACTCAGAGCATATCTGGGAGTTGCCTCCCAGGTTTCTGACATAACTAAAGAAGGCCTTGTGATTATCATTAGTGCCTTGCGAAATTTTTCTTTCAAAGCTGGCCTTAGAAGATTTTATGAGGGATCGTAGTTTCTTGCTAGCACTGATCAGTGATGCCTTCCCTTTTTGGGATTTTGCTCTGTCATGTAGTAGCTTTCTCCTTCTGTTGTATAGCTTATTTATGGCTGGGGTCCACCAGACAGGTCTCCTGCCTTTGGAGGAGTGAGTCTTGGTTTTATTTGGGATAACATGCTCCATGCATTCCTGTAGGTGTCCATAGAATGCTTTTGTAAAGGATTCTGCATTTTGGGCTGTATTGTCCACTGGCCCGGGGGCTTTGAAGGATTCCACCTCAGTTTTGAGATGTGTGAAATTTGCTTTTGAGAAGTTCTTCACCGTGGTTTCCTTGGCTAGGGGTGGGGGCGGTATATGGATGTCCAGTGAGATTTGTTTATGGTCTGATCTTACCAATGAGGGGTATACCTCTGGTGTGGAACATAGAGACCCCATGTTGGTAATGACCAGATTCAGTATGTTTTCCCCTCTTGTGGGAGTGGTGACCAGTTGTTCCATAGCATTTGAGTTTATAAATTCTAGGAACCATTGGGCGAGGATGTTTGAGCTTGAGTAGTTTTCCCAATCGATGTTTGGGTAGTTGAAGTCACCCAATATAATAGTGTTTGGAGAGACCTTCATATTCTCCAGTGTTCTCAGGAAAGCCGAGTGAGGTTCCTGTGTTTGGGAGGGTGGTCTGTGGCAGGCTACAAACTGAAAGGCAGTTTTGCCCACTGTTAGTTGCACATGGATGGTCTCCGAAGCTTCGTGCAGTGCCACTAGCCTGGAGGTGTGGGTATCTTTGATAAATATGGATACTCCCCCTCCTTTTGTGGTTCGGTCCAAATTTTGGGGCCGGAAAGCATGGTATGAAGTATAGCCTGGTAGTGCTGGGGTGCTCTTAGGAGCCTTGAACCAGGTTTCTGTTACTGCACAGATATCGATATTCTCCATACTGAGGAGAGTCTTGAGTGCATGCATCTTGAGGTTTAGACTTCTGGCATTGAGCAGCATTACCCTTATTTTTTTTTCTTTGTGTTGTCTATGGGGGTGGGTTTGTCTTTTGAGCTTTGCCTAAAAAAGGCACTATGTAGGGAGGCAAGAGCCTTAGCCAGTATTTGAAAACCCAGGGGTGACAGGTGCAAGCCGTCCCTAGTGAAGCAACGTGGTTTGTTGAGCATGTCATCCCAGGCTGACAGACACTGGATCCCCTTTGAATGACACCAATACTTTAGCCAATTGTTAAAAATGATCATTCTGTCTTTATACTGTGGCATCATTCTTGGTGAGGGTAAGATGCTACTCAAGGTCAGGGTCATACCGGCCTGGGCTACATTATCAAAGAGCTCCTGTATGTCTTTTTTCATGTAGTCCAGGGAGGTACGTCTCAGGTCATTCACACCAGCATGGAGAATGATGGAGTCATACTTGTACTTGCTTTGGAGTGACCCGAGTGCTTGTGTTATGTGGCGGATCCTGGCACCCGACAGGCAGCTTACAGTGACCTTCTCCTTGTTCAGCCTGGTGAGTGGGACGTCAGTTTTTCTGACAATAGAGTCACCTATTACAAGTGTATTAGGTGTGTTGTTTAGCCTTAATGGCTGTGACTGTGTAGCACACTGACTTTGTGAGCTATGTGCTACATGGATATTTTTTTGTGGTAGGTGTTGCTTGGATGTCTGCTTTGGAGGTCTCTGCTGCTTAGGCAGATTTTTATTTAGAGCCTTCAAGTATGTTTTTGTGTATGTGTTTGGTTTGCTGATGCGATAGGTCTATATGAGACTGGATTTGTGGTGTGTGCAGTTACCTTCTCCTCCTGACAGGCTGTGCCAGTACTGGGTTGAGAGAGCTTAGCCTCCAGTTTGGCTATATAGTTGCATCTCTCACATATATTTGAGCTTGTTGGGAGGAGGAGAGGGTGGCCTGTATACATAAGGCAGTTGTAACATTGCCTCAATATTCCCAGATTCACCAGCTGGACTGAAGAGTAAACTCGAAACTGACCTTTGGACATGCCTGAATAATATAGGGAACTACTTATTGACTGATCAGAAAGAAGCAATAGGGAGCAAGTGCTTTGAAGGAGTATAAGAGGATGTAGTGCTTTAGTTTGTGTTTACCTATGAGATTACTTATACTAGCAAGTGCAGGGCTTTAGAATGAGAATAGAGTGCTTAATTTGAGATTTAGAGCAGTTCTAAGGGAAAAAGTGAAGAGTAGACTTTGTGGAGCTGGGAATAGTTTAAGCGGTGCTGCCCGACGCTGCTCTGTGCGCAAGACCGTGCTAAAAGAGGGTTGCAGGGTTTAAAGAGATAGAGATCAAGGAGTTTAGAATTGACCCAAAATGGCCAATAAAACTACAGCTTCTAGGCAGTAACCACTCCTACAGGGACAGGCAGGCTGTTCAGTGTGAACCACTGCCACTGGTGAACACAGAGACTTCCCTTTAGTCCAAGCAAGCACTGGCCTCCAAGAAACTTACAAACAGTTCAGAACAGTAAATCTGTAACTGAACTTTCTTACATTTCAGAAAGTGGGAAAAAAAGCAAGATTTTTTTTTGTTTGTTTTAGTTTAAAGGTAGCAGAGATACACAAGTAGCAAAATAATCACAACAGTGCAATAAATGACCCCACACTTGAGTGCTAGGCCAAAGTCAGGTAAAATGCAGTTTTAAGAGAAAAAAATGATTATAAATTAAGTGCAACACAGGAAATGCAGTAAACAGGCTCTAGATGTGTTCTAAATACTGTTTCTAATACAGATATAAACTTTAGCAAGCTGGAAAATGCCAAAACGTAGGAGGCAAAGCAGTAATTCTTAACAAAAAAGCAGAAGAAAATACTTAAAATCTCTAAAGTGGCTCCTTTCTCCTCTCAGCATTTTCTCCCCTTGGTAGGTGCTTCAGCAACAACTAACAAGTCTGGAAAGATGCCAAAACCATGAGGCAGCAAGGCTTTAAGAGACAGAGATCAAGGAGTTTAGAAGTGAGCCAAAATGGCCAATAAAACTACAGCTTCTAGGCAGTAACCACTCCTACAGGGACAGGCAGGCTGTTCAGTGTTAACCACTGCCACTGGTGAACACAGAGACTTCCCTTTAGTCCAAGCAAGCACTGGCCTCCAAGAAACTTACAAACAGTTCAGAACATCAAATCTGTAACTGAACTTTCTTACATTTCAGAAAGTGGGGAAAAAAAGCAAGATTTTTTTTGTTTGTTTTAGTTTAAAGGTAGCAGAGATACACAAGTAGCAAAATAATCACAACAGTGCAATAAATGACCCCACACTTGATTGCTAGGCCATAGTCAGGTAAAATGCAGTTTTAAGAGAAAAAAATGATTTTAAATTAAGTGCAACACAGGAAATGCAGGTAACAGGCTCTAGATGTGTTCTAAATACTGTTTCTAATACAGATATAAACTTTAGCAAGCTGGAAAATGCTGAAAAGTAGCTGGCAAAGCAGTAATTCTTAACAAAAAAGCAGAAGAACATACTTAAAATCTCAAAAGTGGCTCCTTTCTCCTCTCAGCGTTTTCTCCCCTTGGTAGGTGCTTCAGCAACAACTTACAAGCCTGGAAATGTGCAAAACCACGAGGCAGCAGGCCTTTAAGAGATAGAGATCAAGGAGTTTAGAAGTGCCCCAAAATGGCCAATAAAACTACAGCTTCTAGGCAGTAACCACTCCTACAGGGACAGGCAGGCTGTTCAGTGTTAACCACTGCCACTGGTGAACACAGAGACTTCCCTTTAGTCCAAGCAAGTACTGGCCTCCAAGAAACTTACAAACAGTTCAGAACAGCAAATCTGTAACTGAACTTTCTTACATTTCAGAAAGTGGGAAAAAAAGCAAGATTTTTTTTTGTTTGTTTTAGTTTAAAGGTAGCAGAGATACACAAGTAGCAAAATAATCACAACAGTGCAATAAATGACCCCACACTTGAGTGCTAGGCCATAGTCAGGTAAAATGCAGTTTTAAGAGAAAAAATGATTTTAAATTAAGTGCAACACAGGAAATGCAGTAAACAGGCTCTAGATGTGTTCTAAATACTGTTTCTAATACAGATACAAACTTTAGCAAGCTGGAAAATGCTGAAAAGTAGCCAGCAAAGCAGTAATTCTTAACAAAAAAGCAGAAGAACATACTTAAAATCTCAAAAGTGGCTCCTTTCTCCTCTCAGCATTTTCTCCCCTTGGTAGGTGCTTCAGCAACAACTAACAAGCCAGGAAATGTGCCAAAACCACGAGGCAGCAGGGTTTTAAGAGATAGAGATCAAAGAGTTTAGAATTGACCCAAACCGGCCAATAAAACTAAAGCTCCTAGGCAGTAGCCACTCCTACAGGAACAGGCAGGCTGTTCAGTGTTAACCACTGCCACTGGTGAACACAGAGACTTCCCTATAGTCCAAGCAAGCACTGGCCTCCAAGAAACTTACAAACAGGTCAAAACAGCAAATCTGTAACTGAACTTTCTTAAATTTCAGAAAGTGGGAAAAAGGCAAGAATTTTTTTTTCTTTTTTATTTTAGTTTAAAGGTAGCAGAGATACAAAAGTAGCAAAATAATCACAACAGTGCAATAAATGACCCCACACTTGAGTGCTAGGCCAAAGTCAGGTAAAATGCAGTTTTAAGAGAAAAAAAAAATAAATTAAGTGCAACATAGGAAATGCAGTAAACAGGCTCTATATGTGTTCTAAATACTGTTTCTAATACAGATATAAACTTTAGCAAGCTGGAAAACACCAAAAAGTAGGCAGCAAAGCAGTAATTCTTAACAAAAAAGCAGAAAAAAATACTTAAAATCTCAAAAGTGGCTCCTTTCTCCTTTCAGTGTTTTCTCCCCTTGGTAGGTGCTTCAGCAAAAACTAACATGCCTGGAAAGATGCCAAAACCACAAGGGAGCAGGGTTTTAAGAGATATAGATCAAGGAGTATAGAATTGACCCAAAATGATCAATAAAACTACAGTTTCTAGGCAGTAATCACTCCTACAGGGACAGGTAGGCTGTTCAGTGTTAACCACTGCCACTGGTGAACACAGAGACTTCCCTTTAGTCCAAGCAAGCACTGGCCTCCAAGAAACTTACAAACAGTTCAGAACAGCAAATATGTAACTGAACTTTCTTAAATTTCAGAAAGTGGGAAAAAAGCAAGATTTTTTTTTTCTTTTTTGTTTTAGTTTAAAGGTAGCAGAGATACACAAGTAGCAAAATAATCACAACAGTGCAATAAATGACCCCACACTTGAGTGCTAGGCCAAAGTCAGGTAAAATGCAGTTTTAAGAGGAAAAAACGATTTTAAATTAAGTGCAGCACAGGAAATGCAGTAAACAGGCTCTAGATGTGTTCTAAATACTGTTTCTAATACAGATATAAACTTTAGCAAGCTGGAAAATGCAAAAAAGTAGGCAGCAAAGCAGTAATTCTTAACAAAAAAGCAGAAGAAAATACTTAAAATCTCAAAAGTGGCTCCTTTCTCCTCTCAGTGTTTTCTCCCTTGGTAGGTGCTTCTGCAACAACTAACATGCCTGGAAAGATGCCAAAACCACAAGGGAGCAGGGTTTTAAGAGATATAGATCAAGGAGTATAGAATTGACCCAAAATGATCAATAAAACTACAGTTTCCTAGGCAGTAATCACTCCTACAGGGACAGGTAGGCTGTTCAGTGTTAACCACTGCCACTGGTGAACACAGAGACTTCCCTTTAGTCCAAGCAAGCACTGGCCTCCAAGAAACTTACAAACAGTTCAGAACAGCAAATATGTAACTGAACTTTCTTAAATTTCAGAAAGTGGGAAAAAAGCAAGATTTTTTTTCTTTTTTGTTTTAGTTTAAAGGTAGCAGAGATACACAAGTAGCAAAATAATCACAACAGTGCAATAAATGACCCCACACTTGAGTGCTAGGCCAAAGTCAGGTAAAATGCAGTTTTAAGAGGAAAAAACGATTTTAAATTAAGTGCAGCACAGGAAATGCAGTAAACAGGCTCTAGATGTGTTCTAAATGCTGTTTCTAATACAGATATAGACTTTAGCTAGCTGGAAAATGCCGAAAAGTAGGCGGCAAAGCAGTAATTCTTAACAAAAAAGCAGAAGAAAATACTTAAAATCTCAAAAGTGGCTCCTTTCTCCTCTCAGCATTTTCTCCCCTTGGTAGGTGCTTCTGCAACAACTAACAAGTTCACACATAATCTAACTGTGAGGATACATTACCAAGGTCAAGCATGGAAAAGTGGTGCTTTGCACACCTGGTTGTTCCACGTTCTCTACAGTTGTATGATTTTTAAAAGCAAGCTACAATAAAGTTAAACATTGAACTGCACACACCAGTTTAATGAACATTATCTCCATATGGTACACTTCTTATTTATTTATTAATTAACCAGTTAAATGAAGTGAACCTTATTGGATGCTTTTCAGTTATGACTTAGACCCCAACAGCAAGGGGACACTAAAAAAAAGCTCTCTATATTTATCTCACTCTTGTCTCTCTCTCTCTCTCTCTCTCTCTATATATATATATATATATATATATATATATATATACATACATACATAGAGATAGATATATAAAATCATCAAATCATCAAACTGTTAACTTGGCAAATTAAATCATCTATAAAAATGTATGCAGAGCAAACAACCACCCAACACCCCCACACCTCTTCTAATTATATATACCAACTACAAAATCACACTGCAGTGGATGAAAGGCACGATTCCCAAGCCTCACGCATTTGTATCCAGAGCTCTTCATTCTGACTATGGATTATCTATATACAAGCTTAAATAAAGAATCACAATGTTCATGTTTCTTTTTTAATTCCTATAGTTATAACTAATGCACATACAAACACTAAGTATTATTTTTGATGATATGCTTCTAAATAAATAAATTTAAGCAAAGCTTATCAGTTTTCTTTAATTAGCTGTGGCAAAAAAATAAAAATAAAAAATAAATTAAACAAGCTGAGACTTCAACAATTTTCTTCTGTCGGAAAATAAAATGATGAGTGCCTTTGCCAAATGTTTTAATTGCAGTTTTCTTTTATCAATTTGTGATTACATACCCCGGATGAAAACAGAAAGACATGCAAATGGAATTCAACTTTACATAGATCAGTCCCGTTCTAACAAGAGAATACTGTGATAAGTATGCAACTGTCAGACATTAACAGCAAGTAGATGCTGCCCTATTTTTATTTATTTAGCTTTTGATGTGATTTGTATAGTAACTTTAAATGAACTGGACACAGATTTGTTCTCGTCCCTTAATTTAGTTTACATTTATGGGTGGAGGAAAAAAAGATTTGTTACAGTAAGTGAAAGTCAGTTTCCCTTGATTGTCACAAAGACCAAACTTTGGTATATTAAACCTCACAAAAAAACTATGAAACCCTACATTATGAGTTGCACGTTATATAGAGCTCTGTAGCTGGCTGAATGAATAACTGAAGACTTCATTTTCCTGCTAAACTATTTATGTAGGGAATTATATTACTCGAGATTAAAAAAATCACTGTTATAAGACATAACAAAGATGTTTCCATAATGAAATGCATACTGTTTTTCATTCTTTCTTTTTTAAGTAAGACTAATGTGCATTCATCTACAGCAAAGAAGAGACTTGGATATGTAACTGACTGCACCTGAGTAATCATTTGACAAGTATACAGAATTATGATGCAGCACTTTAAGGATAGTTTTGCTTCTTACAGTCATTTTCCAATTTACTGGTATACAAGATTTCTGCTTGAATGTTTCTACAGATTGCCTTGTGATTCTGTTTAAAAATGAAAAATGAATTATCAAATGCAATTTGATAGATGTAATGGTAGGGTTCATTTTCAATGCCCATAGTTGTATGTCGCCAGCTCTAACCCATTAAAATGTAAAATCCTTTTCAGCCACATATACTGCTTCATAATTCTGTATGAAACACTGAAACACACTAGCTATAACCAAACTAACTTCTTATAATCCTGAAAGTATGTTGTACATGCAAACAAGCTATCTAATGTCTATAAACCTTTCTTTGTTGCAGATCTGAGAACACTCTTGGAATGTGATTACAGCCTGTTTTCTGTTTAATGTTCCATAGGAAACTTAATTCAGACTCTCCTATTTACTTTGAATGAAAATGGTGTAAACAAGCAAGTCTTTTGAAAGTAATTAATCTGCTGCTGAGATTTTATTCACTAATGTACTCACTTTCAGAAAAAGGTGCTTGACTTCTGTTGTTATAGTCCTGCGGCTTATGATGAGCTTCAAACTAACTAAAGAGCAGGAAGATGTGAACATACTGCTTATATATATATGTTTGTGTGAGTGTGTGCATGTGCACATGTGAACATATATGTGTTTTCATGCATATGTGTGTATTTGTGGGTAGGTGGGTATGTGCATGAGTGTGTGTTGTGATTATGGAGCCTTCTCAAAACTGATTCACTTTCATAAGCCAATTGCTTGCTGGATAGGTTCTCCTTTGACCTTGAATCAAATAAAGGGAGAATCAGAAAAATACATTTTTTATAATTATTTCTCACAAGCTGCATATTATTCATTCATTTATCCAAATGTCTGTCTTTTAATCTGGATATCATTGATTCATTTTTTGATACCCACTGTATTCTGTTCAAAGTCACAGAAGAACCATAGCTTACTCCTGCAATGAGCAGATGTAAAGCAGAGAAGTAATCCTTGATAGTCCATTGTCCAATAATCACACACTCTCACACACACACACACACACACACACACACACACACACACACACACACACACACACACACACACACACACACACACACACACACACACACACACACACCTATAGACAATTTGGTGTCTCACAAGTTCACTTTAGGCAGGAAATTGGAACACTTAGTGAAAACCCACACAGTCATAAGTAGAACATGCAGTTACCATGCACAAGGCACTCAATCTGGGAAATGAATAGAAAACCATGTAGTCTGAGGCAATGATGCTAACCTCTTTACCACTGTGTTATACAGAAAAACAACTGGGCGTAAAAATTAAATGTTGACTTGTCTGGTATGGGATTGGCTTTGTAAAGACTAATATAAACTCTAAGGTTATTTATGCCTACATCTAATGTTTATTTTGTAATCTGATTGCTGACTTGAATGATGCTTAAAACATATTGCTTCAGGAAGTAATCTATGGTGGATAGGAGACATGGAAGCCATGCTTGCAACACCAGCATCATATGGAAATAAAACAAACTGCTTTGACAAACAGTCATTGATTGAGAATTAATAAATAAGTGAATAAAGAGATAAATAAATGCTAGCATTTAAAATGGCAAAATATAATGTAAATATTTAAACACACATTGTTTATATTTTCAGTATTAACAAATGGCTTTGCATTTCTTCTGGCTTTCATTATTTAGTTTGCTTATATTTGTCAATTTATAGAAGTGAGCTGATTTCTGTTTCACTAAAGTCTCAGCTTTCTGGATGGTGATGGGACAGAGGCATGGCATTTTCAATGATGCTGCCGACAAATACATGGCATTTAGGAAAGGGCACCCATGGGATTGTTTTACTGTTCTTCAAACGCACTCTGAAAGGTCACCTTCTCAAAAAGATAGAGAAATGCAGACATTCCTATAAACATTGATAAATTATTTTATTCTCAGTAATGTGCTCACCAAAATGTAGTGATGCTGCTTCTGAGGCACGACTATATCAGGGCTGTCAGTTATTGTACTTTAGGAAATCATTTTTCTGTGCTCCACTTTTGTTTGACCCGAGTTCCTCAACATTCAGAGAGTACTGCTAATGAATAATATTTCTTTTCCATATATACTGGATTCTTAACACTGAGCTAAGTTGCATATGCATCTGAAAGATATCTTAAAAAGTCACATAGACATCATTTGCATTCCTGGTTCATTTGCATCCAGATTTATTGCTATGGTAACGTATACATCTCAATAAACTACATAAATTGCCTTAAATTCATAACACTTCAGTATTGTTGACATATGGGGTCTTGCTTTAGTGCTCTGCATTCATCAGTGCATGTGCACATTGTTTATGTAAGTTAAGAAAAGATTTTCAAGCAGTGAATAACTATAGGATTAATAATCATTATTATAATTAACAAGCACTGACAGTGTTCATTTGATTGCATAAGATGGTTGTCACATTGAAGACATGCTATAATACAATTATCAGTCTAAAATTTTATAGTAAATAATAAATAGTTAAATTAAAATTTGTAAAAGTCAATATAATCTCCCAGATATTTGGTTATTAATATTTAATCCTAGCCTTTCAGCATAATATTATGACTGCATTTTTAAGGAGAAGGGTTTAAAAAATATAAATTTAGATTCACTTCTAATTTTCATACAGCAGCTTTCAAAATAATATTTAATTGCAAAAAGCTTTATCTTAACTAGGATATCAAAATGCATTCTGCTAAGGCAATTATATGGTATTCTAGCATCAGAGGCAAAAAAAATCCTAGACGTTATTTTTTTTTCTAATATGGGACAAAGACACAAAAATGTCAAGCTGGGTGCTTTGTACCTTATATCCCTTAGTATATAATACTCACACACACACATAATATATATGGATGTCTCATCAAACACTGAATGCTCATAGGAGTGAAGTAAGAAAGAACAATCATGTTAGACTGAAATGAAAATGTTTGAAAATAATAAAAAAAATTTTAGTGGTAGAGCCCCCTCCCAGCACCCACCAACACCCCCTGCTAATTATATATACCGACCTTGAGATTGCATAACAGTTAGGTCAGGGCAAATTCCCCGACCCAGCTGCATTGTTATCTCATAAAAAAGACTGTCACTGAAGAACTCCATTGAAAACAACATTCACTTATACGAGATTGCAGTACAGAGAAAATTAGGAAATTTGCCCTTCTCCTCACTGTAGTGCAGTCTTGGAGTTGGTATATATAATTTGCAGGTGGTGCAGGGGGGCTTGCCCCCCCCTTCAAAAATGTAAAAAAGGTAGTTTTTTTTGTGTGTGTGTGTTTTTTTTTCTGTTGTTCGAGTTTTCGGAAACTCGATCATATGGTCTCTTCAATATTTTTTTTTTTTTTTTTTTTTTTTTTTTTTGAGTTTCTGAAAAGTCAGTAATATGGCATAGACCCACACACACACACACACACACACACACACACACACACACACACACACACACACACACACACACACACACACACACACACACACACAATAGACATAGCTATAGATAGAGTTGTCCAGACCTTGTTGTGGTGGTAGTAAACAGCAAAAAGAAAGCTGGAACCACCAGGCTGTATAGTAATCCAATATTTATTAAAACAGACTATCATAAAAACAAGTAAAAAGCTCTATAAGTGCTTTGGATGTTGCCCCTTCATCAGATAGTACAACATTAAAAACAGCTTAGCATTTTATAAGACACATAACCAATCAAAATCAGTATTTAATCCGCCTTTTTTCAAGGCTGGCTTTAAAGGTACAACTGCATTAATTCCTGGTGCTTTATCAGCCCCTAATTTTATAATCCATCTCATCTCCATGTATTCTGTTTCATTCTGAATATCACCCATTCTGGCTTTTTGATTCACAACTTGTAATACCATAAAAGAAAAAGTATGGCCATGGTTCCATTGGATGTGAGTGTATAATGCATTATGCTTGTTACTTAGCCTGATTTCTGACATATGTTTAAGGGCCCTATCTTTCAGTCTACAGTTCGTCTTGCCCCCATAATATGCCATGCAAGATTGACACACCGCTAAATAGATGACATTCTGCATGTTGCAGTCTGCATATGTGTTCAAAAAATAGGATTTTTTGGTTCTTGGATGTACAAAGAGGTTGCCCTTTTTTATATGTATACAAGCTTTGCAGCTCTGATAAGGATATGTACCCTTCCTATGTATCTTAACAGCTTTGTTAGCTTCCACTAGAGGTTCGTAACATAAAATGTCCTTCAGATTCTTGTTCCTCTTAAAAATGAATCTGGGTTGTGCCCCCACCACTTTAGAGATCTTGTCATCTGATGACAGAATCCCCCAGTTATTCCTAATAATCTGGCAAATGCCTCCTATGTCATTACTATATGTAAGCTACATGTGTAGCTGATTTATATTCACATCCTGTGTTGTTGTCCCTGTTGCAAATGTTCTGTTGCAATGATACCAAGGCTTAGCACAGGTGACCCTTTTTTGTTTGACATGGTCTATCTCTTTCTTTACAATTCCCTCTTTGTATCCCCTCTTCGAGAGGTTATTTTCCAATATCTTAATCTCATGTTCAAACTCTTCATCTTTAGTACAAAGTCTGGAGATTTTACATGTTTGCCCCTTCATAATATTGTTAAAAATATACTGGGGGTGCATGCTATCAAATTCTAGAGTGTTGTTCTTCCAGCATGGTTTTCTGTACAAACAAGTTTCCAAGCAACCATTACCCTTCTTTATATGTGCATCTAAATAATCTATCAGTATGTCAGAGGTATTCATAGAGAATCTGAAAAAAATTGCGGTGGATTCTAGATATGCATAAACATGTCTAGTTCTGCAACTTTCTGCAACAACTCAGTTTCTTTGTTTGGGATTTATTTTGTTGTGGTAGTGGGAAGTCTTTCTGCTTATCAGTGAGAGTGGTAAGCATTGAGCAGCCTATCTGTCACAAGAGGAGTGGTTTCCAGCTCTGAAATTGAACCTTATTGGCCGTTTTGGGCTGATTTCTATCCCTTTCAACTTTCTGAGTTAAAAACCTGTGTTTGTGTGGGTTTGTGCTTGTTTTAGCTCGGATGATCCTGTTTGGGCATCTTGCAGACTACTACCAGAAACAAGAAGGAAAGACTTTTTGCTGATTCTAAGTATCTTTTTGCCTTTTTCTTGACTGATTTTGCTTATTGCACTTTAAAAGCCATTTTTACTGTGGTTCTGTTCTTATTTCTTCTGCATTTTACTGTTAAATCATTTTACTGTGTGTGCACTTTGCTTTTCAGCTTAAAGTTAATAATTTAAACTGCATTTACTACTGAAGGCATCACACTCAAGTGCAACAGCCTTTTCTGTGCATATTTACTATAAATTGATTTTTTTCTCCTTAATTTCACAAAAAATATACTAGCTGTTTTACTCATTTTCCCACCTGTTTCCTATACTAGAATAGTCCAGATCCCAGATTTTCTGGTTTCAGGACTTTAGTTTGTGTTTCTGAGTTGTCCAGACCTTGTGGTAGTGGGAAGTCTTTCTGCTTATCAGTGAGAGTGGTAAGCATTGAGCAGCCTATCTGTCACAAAATGAGTGGTTTCCAACTCTGAAATTGAATCTTATTGGCTGTTTTGGGCTGATTTCTATCCCTTTCAACTTTCTGAGTTAAAATCCCGTGTTTGCACAGGTTTGCGTGTGTTTGTAAATCGATCAGTACCACTTAGCTAGGGTTAAACTATTCCCAGCACCATAACATCTGCTCTTCAGTTTTTACCCTAGAACTAGCCAGTGTCTTAGTTTTAGCACTTGAATTTGTTTCTTCATGCTCATCACTTATTCAGAACTTGTTAGCACTAAATAAGCTACAAATTACTACAGCACTCAACCTTCCTCATTACCTAGAAGAAAACAGCCCTTGTACTTACTTTCCTCACTTGTCTAGAGGAAAACAGTTTTTTATTCAGGCATGTCCAAGGGTCAGCTTCCAGTGTTATCTCCTGTCTACTTGATTAATCTGGGCATCTTGGGGCAATGTAGCAATTGCCTCATGTTCCCAGACAACCCTCTCATCCTACCACACAACACTACAGCTTGTGAGAGATGCACTTATTTAGCCAAACTGGAGGCAAAGCTCTCTCCAACCAAGACTGAACTTGACAGTCAATCGAGAAGGTAAACATTTGCACCACACCACATTCATCACATAGTCCCACTAAACCTACACCACCAAAATCCACACACAGAAACACAAAAACATTCACAGAGGCTCTCAAAAATAATCTGCCCAAGCAACAGAGACCTCCAAAGCAGAAATGCAAGCAACCTCCACCCCCAACACAACCCAAATGGCACATATCCCACAGACTCAGTATGTCACTCAACCATAGCCCATAAGGCAAAACAACGTAGACAACACACTAGTCATAGGTGACTCTATAGTCAGGCACACTGATGTCCCACTCACCAGGCTAAACAAGGAGAAGGTTACTGTCAGCTGCCTGTTGGGTCCCAGGATCTGCCACATAACCCATGCACTCAGGTCACTCCACAGCAAGTACAAATATGACTCTGTCTTTGTCCATGTTGGTGTGAATGACCTGAGATGTACCTCCCTGGACTACATGAAAAGAGACATGGAAGAGATCTCTGATCTTGTAGCCCAGGCAGGTATGATCCTAGCCCTGAGTAGCATCCTGCCATTGCCCAGAATGATACCGCAGTACAAGGACAAAATGATTGACTTCAACAATTGGCTAAGCCTCTGGTGTCATTCTAAAGGAATCCAGTATCTGTGTGCCTGGGACAACAGGTTCGACAGACCATGATGCTTTTCCAGAGATGGCCTACACCTGTTGCCCCTGGGATTCCGGATACTGGCTAAGGCTCTTGTTGCCCCTATAGTGTCTTTTTTAGGCAAGGTTCAAATGACAAATTTACCATTGTAACAGGTACAGGCAAGCAAAAACTGAGGGTAATGCTATTCAATGCTAGAAGTCTAAACCTCAAAATGCACTCACTCGAGGCACTCCTTAAAATGGAGTACATTGATAACTGTGTAGTGACTGAGACATGGTTCAAAGATCCAGAGAGCACCTCTGCATTACCAGGCTATAACTCATACGACACCTTTTGGCCATCTAACCTGGACCGGAACACCATGGAAGAGGTGTGTCCACATTTATTAAGGATATCCACACCTGCAGGCTACTTGCTCAGCATAATGCATCCGAGATTATCCAAGTGCAACTAACTCTGGGTATAACTGCAATCCAAATTGTAGCTTGCTACAGATCCCCCACCAAGCCCCAGGATTCACACTCCTCTTTTCTTGATATACTGGAAAATATTAGGGTTCAACCAAACATCCTAATAATGGGCAATGTCAACTACCCCAACATTAACTGGGAAAACTACTCATGTACCAACTCCTTTGCTCAACGGTTTCTGGAATTCATAAATTCCAATGGCCTGGATCAACTGATCCCCACCCCCACCAGGGGCAACAATGTCCTAGACCTAGTCATCACCAACATGAGTGACCGGTGTTCCATACCTGAAATCAACTCCTTGTTGGTCAGATCCAACCATAAGCTGATCACCCTAGATATCCACATCCCACCCCCACCCCCCATTAAGGAAACTACTGTAAAAAATTTCACCAAAGCCAACTTCATGCTTCTTAAGAAAAAAGTGATGAACTTCATGACATCCATACAGATGGATAATTCAGTTGCGACTGCTGAGTCCTACACAAATGCACTCTATTAACACTTACACAAGTGCATGGATTGTGCTATCCCTAACAAAACCAAGATGCTATCCTCCAAAAAAAAAGGAAGCCAATCTGTTGGTCCCCTGCCATAAACAAACTCTACAACAGAAGGAAGAAACTGTTGCAAAAGACAATAAAATCCCATGAGTGAAGGCGTTCCCTGGTCAGCCTCAGTAAGAAGCTGAGATTCCTCATAAAATCTTCCAAAGGTAGCTACAAAAACAAAATTGCCACTGATTCTGAGGACAACCACAAAGCATTCTTTAGCTATGTTAAGAATCTTGATGGGAACACCCAGATCTGCTCTGAGTTACAGCACAATGGCATGAAAATTACAGAACCAACTAATATTGCCAACATCCTGGCAGATAGGTTCAGTGTTAACTTTACTCCCCTCTCACCCCCTAAAGGGCCCATATCTATGCCTGAAGAATGCAGAGTCCCTGTAATCACAACTACACAGGTAAAAACTGCACTCTGTAATGCCAAAAACACAGCATCCATGGGACAGGACAACATCCCAGGCTGTGTTTTACATGAACTTCAGAATGAACTGGCTCCCCACCTAAGCACCATGTTCAATCATAGCCTGCATCAGGCTTTGTGCCCACCAAATGGCACAGCGCAACAGTTATCCCACTCCACAAAGGGAGAGCCACCATGGACCCCAGGAACTATCGCCCTATTAGCCTGATGAGCCTGGTCTGCAAGGCCATGGAACATATCATCATGGCACTCATAAACAAAGACATTGGTAACCTCCAAACTCTGGAACCCACCCAGTTCGGGTTTATGAAAGGTAGATCATGCCTCCTGAACCTGATCGACTTTTTTGAGGGAGTCACCAAAGCTGTAGACGAGGGTAAGGTGGTTTACACAGACTATCTTGACCTCGCCAGGGCTTTCAACATCATACCCCATTCTGGAATTATAGATAAACTCATTAAACTAGGTATAAATCCCTACATCACAAGATGGATTGCCAACTGGCTCACTGACAGAACCCACACCGTAAAAATTGCAGACTCCAAATCTGACTTCAAACTAGTGACAAGTGGAGTACCACTGGGTTCAGTCCTGGGTCCTCCTCTGTTTGATATCTATATCTCTGAACTACAGGCTAACACAGAAGGTCTCTGGCTAATGAAGTTCACAGATGACTGCAAACTAGATATCATAGTCGAGTGCCCAAATGATGTGGACATCCTATAGAAGGGCCTCACTGAGACAGATGCCTGGTGTCAGAGCCATGGCATCAAGCTCAATGCCAAAAAGTGCATTGTCATCCCCTTTGGTAAAAACTCTGCACCCATGAATTACCATGTAGGCAGCAGTCTACTTAATGTTGAATGTGTGATAAGAGACCTTGGGACGCAGGTGGACAGTAGTTTCTCCTTTGGAAATCACATCACCACAGTAGTCAGGAAATCCTTCTACATGGCACACTTCATCAAGAAAGGGTTCTCATCCAGGAAAAAAGAGGTCATTGTTCCCCTCTACTCGACACTCATTAGACCCATTATAGAGTACAATGCCCCTTTTGGAATGTATCTCACAAGACATCTGCAACAGCTGGAAAGGCCTCAGAAGTACCTCACAAAGAGGATTACCAGCCTCAAACAGATGCCCTATGCTGACCGTCTCAAAAAACTCCAACTTTACTCCATAACATATCGCCTACTCTGAGGTGATCTCTGCCTAACATACAAAGCTATGTCAAACCCAGAGCTGATGGACTTGCTACACCTAAAGAAAACCCAATCCCTCCCAGCGACATACTCTAGAGACCTAAACCTTGTCACCACAATAAACAGAACATGCCGGAGGGAAATATTCCTGTCCCAGAGGCTTCACATACTCCGGAACAAGCTACCCATCTATGTTAAGCAGAGCTCTTCAGTAGCAATCTTCAAGAAAAATCTTGATGAGTGGTTGGGAAATAGGAAATTCACCCTGGGGATCCCTTCTGTGGCTCTGCTCAACAGGGGCACAAGAAAATAACTTTCTTAGGTGGCGAAAACCAGGGATCCTTGTTGCCTAGGCTTACTTAGGCCCTTGGGCCGATAGCCTAGTACCTACCTATGAACCTATGAACCTATGATAGACAGATATCTGTAGGTGATGCCAAATGATGATTTGTTGAACCCAAAAAGAAGCCGGCATAATTGACTGAAAATCAGCTGATCAAATGCGCAGATTTTGTGTATGTGCAAGATTGCAGTATCATGGATATGAGGGGATTTGCCCTTGCCTCACTGTAGTGTGATCTTGTAGTTAAAATTATGTCAACCAGAAAACATCAGCATTGCAGATGGTGAAGTCCTAGTACTCATGTGCCAAGCAACAGCCTTGGTGCCCAGAAAAACACTTAAAACATTACTTGTTCTAGGAGGCACTCCCTCATACTCCAAGATAATTAGGGTCTATATTACAACATTGAAAAGACCAGCATTCGAATGGCTTAAAAATCAAAAATGCCATACCTTGAAGTTGCTTTTGTGGTGGGGCTGTGCCCTCCCCAATTATATATACCAACTCTGAGATCGCACTATAGTGAGAAAAGGGCAAATTTTCTGATCTTCACTGTACCACGATCTTACAAAAAACACATTGATGAATGGCATTTCTGATATTAAAGCTATTTGATCTTCAGCCTCTTTGATTTCATAATAGGAACCCAGATAATTATATATACAAATTCCAAGTGTTGGGGAAATGACATGGTCCAAAACTCAGAGAATCAAGCAGTCTTACACCTCTGTTGACCATCTGTTTAGTTGATCAAGTTTTGTCAACTGAACAGATGTTGTTCAAAGTTAATGTTGACAAAAATGTTGACAAGATTGTAAAACTACAATCCACTCTGCTACAGGCCCCATGAAGGCTCAGTGTCTCTCCAACCTAACACCACTCTTCAGTATTCAACTCCGGTACCACCTTTAACATTCCTATAAGAAAAGTGCAGTCCGGGTCTGAACTGTCTGCAAACAGCTACAGTTAACTTTGAACCTAACACCACTCTTCAGTATTCAACTCTGGTACCACCTTTAACATTCCTATAAGAAAAGTGCAGTCCGGTCTGAACTGTCTGCAAACAGCTACAGTTAACTTTGAACCTAACACCACTCTTCAGTATTCAACTCCGGTACCACCTTTAACATTCCTATAAGAAAAGTGCAGTCCGGGTCTGAACTGTTTGCAAACAGCTACAGTTAACTTTGAACCTAACACCACTCTTCAGCATTCAACTCCGGTACCACCTTTAACAATCCTATAAGAAAAGTGCAGTCCGGCTCTGAACTGTCTGCAAACAGCTACAGTTAACTTTGAACCTAACACCACTCTTCAGTATTCAACTCCGGTACCACCTTTAACATTCCTATAAGAAAAGTGCAGTCTGGGTCTGAACTGTCTGCAAACAGCTACAGTTAACTTTGAACCTAACACCACTCTTCAGTATTCAACTCCGGTACCACCTTTAACATTCCTATAAGAAAAGTGCAGTCCGGGTCTGAACTGTCTGCAAACAGTTACAGTTAACTTTGAACCTAACACCACTCTTCAGTATTCAACTCCGGTACCACCTTTAACATTCCTATAAGAAAAGTGCAGTCCGGGTCTGAACTGTCTGCAAACAGCTACAGTTAACTTTGAACCTAACACCACTCTTCAGTATTCAACTCTGGTACCACCTTTAACATTCCTATAAGAAAAGTGCAGTCCGGGTCTGAACTGTCTGCAAACAGCTACAGTTAACTTTGAACCTAACACCACTCTTCAGTATTCAACTCCGGTACCACCTTTAACATTCCTATAAGAAAAGTGCAGTCCGGGTCTGAACTGTCTGCAAACAGCTACAGTTAACTTTGAGTATGTGTCTAACTGTTTGAGCCAATCTTCATTTTCCCCTGGAGAGCACTGTGCTTTGGCTGTAAGCAGCCCCCCACCACCACCACCACCACCACACACACACACACATCTTCCACTTTCTCTTATTCCCTTCTGTTAGCAAATAGTATCAATAACTGATCAATACTGTGTGTTTGTTTATTTAAACTATGAAAACCACAAAACGGTCAACTCCCCCACAAAAACCAATAAGTCCAAAGGAGTCAGGAGTTGAGAGCAATACACCACACAATCTCTTCACGAAATGAACGCTTTATTAACCATCCGCGTTTTCATCCCCAATGGACTTCATCAGATACAGAAACCCATATAACCTTTAAAAAGCTGCAATGGATTTGTCCTGCAGATGGTGGCGTTACAAAGCATACATAGCCTATGTATCTGATGAAGTCCATTGGGGACGAAAACGCGGATGGTTAATAAAGCGTTCATTTCGTGAAGAGATTGTGTGGTGTATTAAGCTTCTCAACTCCTTTTTGACTCCTTTTTGGATTTATTGTTTATTTAAACTATACCACAGTAGCCTACTGATACAAGGTTATCCTGGTTTTCCACCTTAGAAATTAAGACAAGACTTACAGTTTCAGAGCAGTCCTTGGTCAATTGTGATTGTTCTTAACACATACTTGTCTTGCTTTGGCTCATTAGCAGCAGTACAAAGAACTGCCTGCTCACACCCTTGTTCTCCCCTTCCCTTCCCTGTTTATTACCTTAAGACAATCCCAGAGTTAATAAATATTACCTGTGGCAGGCACCATTTGTAAAACTACAATCCACTCTGCTACAGGCCCCATGAAGGCTCAGTGTCTCTCCAGTAAGTGTTTTACAACTGTAAATGCCTATTTATGTTGAATTGTATTAGACATTTTACAACTGTATATATTTATGTTGAATTTCAAGCCTGTACCCCAATCTGCTTACTTACACTATCAGACTATTTACCCCACTCATAGGACCAAAAACTGGGACTGGGTTAGCCCCGCTCCACTTCGCCCTCGCTTGGGCTCACTGCCCTCCCTGCCCCCTTATCCCACCCGCCCCCACTGTGTCTACATTTATAGCCACTAGGCCACACCCATACTTCCTCTCCAACCTACACAACTTCCTCTCCAATTCCCCACCCCCACCACTTTACTGTTTAACCACTACTATTCCTCTGAAGCACATTGACCCCACCCATTAATGACATATAACATGTCTATAAATAATTATAAACTCCTTCCTCTTATCTTACCACTCTTAATTCTGCCATACTTTCTTACTAGCTATGAAAATCTCACATTCGTAGGTTTCTCTTATCCAAAATGCCAAACCAAGACCCCCTACCTCCACTGACTGGAACTTGCCCACTACTACACTACCCCAAAATTATAAATTCCAACCACTTGCTTCTAAAAACCACTCCAATCAACACCAAAATCCAAATATGAACTAAAACTACTATTCAAAGTTATTAGACTACTAGCGTATCTAAGAAAAAACATAACCAAAGATGGGGACATCCATCCTAATCCAGGCCCAACTTTAACTCAAAATCCTACCAGCCCACCACTCTCCCACCGACTGGTCAACTCCCTCCTAATATGCCACTTAAACATTAGAAGCCTAAACAATAAGATACATAGCCTGCATGCTGTACTAGCCACATACCTCCCCAACATAATGTGTCTATCTGAAACATGGCTCCGGCCATCAACCAAAGACAATGAGATCCTGCCTCCTGGTTACAATATACTTAGGGCAGATAGAGTAAAGAAAAGAGGAGGTGGATAAGCTGTCTTATATAATAGCACACTTAACATCATAACTAACCCTATACAACCACCCCAGGTCTCTAACGCTGAAATACTAGCTCTAAAAATTCTACTAAATAATCATAAGGGCATTAACCTAATTGTCACCTATATTCCCCCTGGGAACAATGTAGAAAATCTAGAGGTCATTCTACATTGGATAGCCAACAACTACCCTCAAGAAACCATTGTCCTGGGCGATATTAATATTGACTGGAACCAATGCACAGCACAGTCCAACCCCATCCCTGTTAACCTACATGGATTCTCTCAGATAATATCATCTACCACACGTACAGGTAACAATAACCAAAAAGAGAGTATACTAGACTGGATACTCACCAACAGTCATCCCCAGAACTATATGTCTGGAACTCTCCCTAATGATCTTAGTGATCACCTGCTCACATACATCATGAAAGACAAAATTAATTGTACAAGCTTACCTATTTATAGGTCTATCAGATCCAAGAAAAACTTTGACCCAACTAAATTTCAACTTGAACTCAAATCATGTAACTGGACAAAACTAAAGTTCCTTCCCCTTGATGAGGCAGTGTCATCATTTAACAATTCATTCCTTATTATACTTGACTCGCATGCCCCTAAACGCTCAATAAGAATTAAAACTCAACTAGCACCCCGGCTAACAATAGACACCAAAACCAAAATAACAACTAGAGACAAAGCGTGGGATAAATGGCGCACTACCAAACTACCCCTAGATCGTATCAAATTCCAACAACTTAGAAATGAGACTAAAAAAGCCATCATACTAGATAAGAAAAATTACTTCTACAATCTGCAACATAAACATCAGAATAACCCTCAAAAGTACTGGGCAGGCATAAATAAACTTCTCCAACCAGGCAAATCCAATACTCCGACCCTAGGAACATTATCTGACAAGAGCCAAGAAGATATAGCCAATTCATTCAATACTTTCTTCACAGAAACCATCCAGTCATTAGCTAAGCAACTTTCTCCTCCCCACACTTCTATAAACACTATACCCGACTCACCACTCTCTTTTAACTTCCAGCCAGTGTCCACATCCTTTATCAGATCCCTTTTGAAAAAACTGAAGCCAACCACCCTTTCAGCCGATCTTCTGCTGGCTGAATACCTGCAAATTGCTGCAGATGTCGTAGCCTACCCTATCTCAATCCTAATTAACAGAACCATAACCGAGGTCTCAATCCCCTCAATTTGGAAAATATCCTATGTTATTCCACTCCACAAAGGAGGTTCATCTACAGAACTATCCAACTATAGACCTATAGCCATACTATCACCACTTGCCAAAATTATGGAAAAGTGCATGCACAACCAACTAATGCTCTATCTAACCCAAAATAAACTACTCACAGACTCTCAACATGGATTCAGACCCCATCATATTACAACCACTGCCCTCCTCTCTTTTACTGAAAACATTAATCTTAACCGGAATAATAAAAAAATATCCTCCGCTCTCTTCCTGGACCTATCGAAAGCCTTCGATATGGTAAACCATCAGTTACTTCTATATACTTTAAAAACCCTGTATCTAGATACTCCAGCCCTTGACTGGTTTCAAGCTTACCTCACTGGGAGACAACAAGCAGTAATGTGGCAAAACAAGCTCTCCTGCCTACTACCAAATACCATAGGAGTTCCTCAAGGTTCCATATTAGGACCTCTCTTCTTTTCAGTCTTCATAAATGACATCCAAACAGTCATCCCTGAAGCCACCTGCATTCAATATGCAGATGACTCGACTATAATATGTTCCAATGCCTCTCTTGCAAATCTACTAACTACCACCCAACATAGCTTCACCAAAGTCGAAAACTGGCTTGCCAACCATCCCCTGATCTTAAATCCAAACAAAACCAAGTTACTTCTCTTCTACCCAACCAATAGATCTCCGACTGAAAACGTCACTATAAAATCCAATAATGGGACCATCATCTCCCCAGACACCTATACAAAGCTATTAGGAGTAAACATTGACAATAAACTCAGATTTGATATACATATCAACCAAGCCATTAAGTCAGTCAACAAGAAACTTGGGACCCTATATAGAATTAAAGCCTTCCTTACCCCGAATGCCAGGGCAGCCACAGCCCGTTCACACCTTCTCTCTACCCTACTATATGCCTCTCCTGTCCTCACTCACCTTAACAAATCTGATCTGGCCAAGCTCTCATCCTATAATCACATTGCCAGGTTCGTTACAGGCCTACCCTACAGAACACACCACTGTACTAACCTGAAAAAGCTTGGATGGATAGAATTCCCACACTTTCTTCACCAGTCCCAACTCATAGAGTCCTTCAAAATCCTTAAACAACCTGAGAATACCCCAGCACTAAAAAACTTAATGACTCCCTACTCCAATCTAAGCTGCCTTCGCTCAGCAAACAGACTCCTTGTCCAAACAACTAAATCTCTCAACCTAGGTGGTGACGCGTTATTTGCCAACACCACTGGTAAAATATGGAACTCTCTCCCAAATAACATCACGCTTGCAACTTCTCTAAGTCAATTCAAAAATAGTCTAAAACTCCACTTCAAGTCACACTAGCTATGTCCTTGCTCAAACCCAGACTAGCTCTGTGCCATTAACTAAAACATAAACAACTAGCTAAGATGATAAGTACTTTGTATACTGTGATAAAGAAATATGTATCCTGTCTAACTCTATGTCATTATACTGCCTACCGTCCTTGCTAATATGTTATTAATGTTACATTTGTAGTAATCTCAGAAATAGTAATGGCAGTCTTGTACTTGTATGTAAATAGCCTATGTTTTTGTTAAGTTCTTTCAGCTCATTTACTGTACCTACTTATCAATGTAACTCTGTTGGAGCTTTTCTCCCCGGGCCTCCGCTGAAAAAGGGTATGTATCCAGTCGGACCATCCCGGTTAACAAATGTAAAATAAATAAATAATAAATAAATAATTCAGTGTCACCATATTTATAAAGATCCCTACAGTAAGTGGGGCAAAAAAAAAAAGATAACCTGCTTAAGCATATCTGGGAAATAGTTTCCATGGTATATCTGTTAGCACTTGTATTGCTGGTGCTCTAAATAGTTTATGGTTTGGCATTTAGGGCTGTGTTTAGAGAATAGCCATGTCTGAACTTCTCTTCTGAGGTTTTTCAGCATTTTTAGACAGTGGGTGAGTGTGTGTGTGTGTTTCTGTGCTTTTTTACTTGTCCTGTTACTCCATTCTTCAATGGGTAATTGCAGTACTTTTGTTTTCTTTGTTATTTGATTGGGGGAAGACACAATTTCATTGAGTCTATAGTTCTAGCATGTTTGGACTTTGGCCTTTTCCCCCAGACATATTGGTCTGGTGTGCTCTGGTAGCTGGTTTGCAGGAATAAGGTTATGAGCTGTTAATGAACTACTTACTGTGATTCAGGTTTTGATTTACTACTCTGAGCTTGTTACATACCTGGATAGTGCCCCTGGGCTATGTTCAGAAAGGTTGCTTGTAGATCTGTAATCTCCCTGGTTAACAAATAAATAAAAATATAGGAGTCACAATGAGTAAGGCATTTACCATTCATGAATTTCTATTTACCCCTTTTTCAGCAAATTCTGTTCATTGATATTAAATAAACAGTAATGTTATAGATTTGTTATGGGTTTTCTATCTAGATGGTTTCACTCAAATGACTTAGAGCCTTTTCCTCCAGTGTAAAATGTCATTTTTCAACAAAAATTGAAAACAGCATCAGAATTCCAAAAATATATGTTTAATGATAGCATGCTAAACCTTTAGGACCAACATATTAAACTGACACAATTATGACTAAACGTAATAAATATCAAACAAGTTTTAATAACTTGCCATACTAAATACAAAATGATACCCCTGACATTTGTCAGTAGATTTGGGCCAGATTGCTAGAATACTCATATAGAGCCTACCTTTTGAACTATGTCCAGCTCCTCATACTGTTGTAAGGGGCAATTTCTTGAGTGGTATACAAAACTGTGTTCCATGACAGAGTTGTGCACCTTTCAGGTGAAAAAGCACAAATATACTATACTTTGAGCTCAAGGGTCACTTCAGAATGCATAATACGAAGCCTACACCAACTTGTTATAAACTGTTAATGTTAAATGCAGATGGTAAGTTAACAAAGTGCAGGCTCATAGCATTGAAAAGTGAGATGAGTACTGAGCTGGATGTTAGGAATAATCCTATCAGGGCTATGAATCCTAAAATGTTGGGAATAATCTTATCAGGGCTATGACTTCTAAACAAGTGAAGAAAAATGGTATAACTTAATGCCAAAGGGCATTTTTTGAAAGTCCTGTACTTCCTTGATCTTCAGTGGGTTGAAAATCCTTTAGCTAATTGTGTTAGAACAAACTGAATAAATAGTTGACACGCCTATTCATTGTTTAGGGAGTTGATCCCTGCTGCTAATGCTGTGTGACTATGGAGTTGTATAAGTCAGTGAGAATAAGAAGTACAGTTGAACTTGCCCTTGAAAAGAAATGTTTTATTGTTTTCAGTCTGTACAGTAAGGCTTTGTCTTAGTGCATAGTGTGTAGACTCATTAACTGGAGAGGAATGGTGCAGTGGTACAATTATCAATACTCGTGCGAAAGAGAAATCATTCAAATTGGAAACGAATGGTGCTGTCATCAATACTCACGGGGAAGGGAGATCATTCAGATCATATTAAAAATTTCCAAGTTGTAGTGTTTAGTGGTATACTACTTGAATATGAAACTGAATGCTGTTCTGGGAATGGCTTATAGTTCTTTTCTCACTACACACCAAACTTTGGACAAGTGACTATGTGTCTCTGTTTTAGATACAAAGATGACTTTGTAGCTGAGGAAAATACAAAGAGGGAGGATGGTTTTCTTTATTTTGTGAAGACCCATGTAGATTATGCACCTGTCTGTGTCGCTGTGTAGAAAAGAGTTCCGAAGATCCTCAGTGATAGCGCATGGGCTTGGAGAAGGTGAAAATAATCACTGCATGGAAGAATAGGATGCCTGGCTTGATTTCTTGCTTCAATTTATTAAATTATTAAACAGATTGCTGCAATATTTCTGAGGGATCAGTCACTGGGGGAAAGGGGTACTACCCTATGCAATAACCCCCCTCAGGATTCATTCACTGCTAGCTTTTTGTTTTAACATGGCAATCCAAACATTTTTTTTCAAGATGACTTGGCAATCACTTAGACCTTGTTACCCTGCACATTGTATACAATACAGAATACAGTGGCAGGATGACTTCTTTAGATCTTTGAGACATTACCTTGGAAATTAAATGGGCCATATAGAAGGATTTCCTGACTATGGTGGAAACATGACGATTAAACAAAAGAGACATAATTTTAAAAGGGTCTAGATGAAAAGTTTAAATATGTAATGAATAGAATGAATAAACCTTATATGACTAAAATAATAAAACCTACTGCAACACTAAATATTACGCAAAATAAAGAAAACATGGTACAAGATCATGTTAGGAAGGAGATATGCTGCAACACTCCATCAGTTTAAATATTTTTAACTCTGAGGCCTCATCACTTCAGACATGATCGCTGAACTTTGTTTCAAGTATCCAGCTTGCAGTCATACATAAATCAAGGGCCACACTCATCACTGATCTGATATGACCTCACAATTAGAGTATGTAACTGCTGAGAGGTGTGCCAAAATGCACTGATGCTCTACTTTTCCTGTTTGATCTTCTTTACTTTATGAGATTTTAATTATCAGTTTTTTGATAATTTGATACAACAAAAATGTGCAGTATTATTTAAATTATGTTACAATCTCTTACCCAGTACTGTTCTTGAAGCTCACTTATCACTTCTTTGAAAGAATGACGAATCGTGAGTTTAATTAAGCAATAATCCAGAATTGTGTGTGGGTAACACAGGATCTATCCAAGGTTGGCATGGTTTGATCATGTGGCCAAAGTCCAAGTGATTAAAAGAAGTTAACCTTGGGTAAATCCTGCATTACCCACATACAGGAGTGGATTAATGTTATTATATAATTACATTATTTATGAAAACAATCGTACCTTTTTGAAATAATGTTATTGCATTAAAAGTCTTTAGTGGTTTTCCTCTGGCTCCTGGTACTTTAAGGCACTTAGTTGATGTATGGCACATGCTCTACATGTAACAGCTACACAGAAAATTGTTGTCTCTGTCACTGCCCCCTTGCCGGTCTGTCTGCCCACTAATCATTGAGGACTGAAGTCATTATGTGAGTTGCTGGGGAACTGATTGCACAGTTCCTGGCATGGGAAGTTGAGAGGTTTATATACATATAATATACATACTTTGTAACTTGCTCTGTGGAGCAGACTATTAGTTTAAGATTTTTTAAAAGTCATTTGAATTCTCCACTTAGTGGTATAGAGAAAGTAAGCTAAACTGCTTTTATAAAAATCTTAAACTAATAATCTTCTCCATGGAGCAAGTCACAAATATGGTGTTGTGGTGTATATTCCAACAGAAAGATGGCCCATACAGCAATTGGACTTCTTTTTGTTAGTAAATGCTTGATTTACAATAGGCATACTGGTTGGGCTGTCCAAGCAGCCTGCTTGTTTTTAAATAGCAATGAGCAGTTGGTTATTGCATAATATAACATAATCTATGGCTAGCAATCTCTTTCTTCAAAAAATAGATGTATTCTAATGACTACTGCTTATTAAGGAGAAAAACAGCTGCTGCATTCCTTCTCTTTTTAAGAGACTACTACAAAGCAGGCAGGAAATGGTAGCATCCCTTTTTTGCTTTTTGTCTAAACTCTGCTTAAATATTCTGGTGCATATTTAAAACTGTATAAATATTATGTGTTGGTTACTATTGGGGAAAATATGTGCACAGAAAGTAGCATTAGAAATTGGAAAATAATTTACATATACTCATCCAATCACAACCATTTGAAAACCTGAACTAAGACAACCGTGCAGACTGAAAACAATAAAACATTTTTTTTTTTTTTTTGCAGGGGCAAGTCCAAATGTACCCCTCATACTCACTGACTTATATATACCAACTCCATAGTCATACAGCATTGGGAACAGGGATCACCTCTTTAAAAGAGAGCATAGGTGTCTGAATAATTTACTCAGTTTGCACTAATGCAAACAGCTAAAGGATTTTCAACCCACTGAAGATAAAAAAACTCCTTTCCTCACTAAGCAGAAAATTTAGGAAACTGACACAAATTTGTTACTAAAGAAATGATAAACACTAGAGCTGTTTGTAGACATAATTCTCTCAAATACCATGCAAACAATACAAACGTGTCAGAAAAATATTTTATTATTTCTTAAAGCTAATTATACAATAACATTTCATTACTAGTCAAACATGAGCAAGCTAATTGGACAGTACTACTGAGTGGCCAAACTTTTCTGTTAGCATATGCTTAGAGGACAAATCAAATTACAAGAAAACTCAGGTATGTTCTGCAAAACTAGGGAAAGAGAAACTTACCAGATTTTCCTTCTATTTCTGTGCTGTCCCTCCTAAAATATCAGCAGACTCTTATACCTCTGAACTGTCCAGATTTCCTCAGAATGTCCAGATTTTTTCCTCATAAAAATTGTATTTTTCTTCCAAGCCACTGGGGATTGAAGTCAATAAATAATGACAGACACTTGGGTTCAGGCTTCATATCCTTCTGAAAATGTATGCAATCTCAAAACTTCTTATTCTAGCAACTATGTTTATAAGGGCAGTATTTAAAAATCTGTCCCTATTTTTGACCTTTGTCTTTCCATTATATTGGGCTTTGTCCAGATGGCTTACATTAATAGTATGTTGACTGGAATAAAAAATAAATAAATAAATAAACAGCAACAGAGATTCTCTTTTCTCTGTTGCTTCTATTGCACTGCACTGATATAGAGGGCAAGAGTGGAAACATAAATCCCATATGCATAGGTAGTACATCAGCAAAAAAGGAAGGATACAGAGGAAGACTACAGTGCCCCTTTGATCAAACCACACCAACCATGAGTAAATCCTGATATAACCAAGCACAGCCCTGACCAGCCCATTGTGTAATAGCATTAATATATATAGTTAAGAGTGGGACATGTTGTAGTATGCTCACTCCAGCTATAGTTGGTCACTTGGGTTTCATAATACATGCACGTTCAGTGTATATCCCATTCAACAAACTCTGCTACTGGCTGACACACAAACCAATATCTGAAAAAATATCTCAAAAGCACAATGCAGCAATGTGCCTTGCTGATTGTGAACAATGTTACCTACACTGAGGCTGAAGATCTAGCAAATCTACTGTCGATACATTTAGCTCTAACTTTACCCCTCTGTCCCTTCCATCTGTCCTTTAACATATACCTGAAACTGGCTCGGCTCCGGTTATCACACAAAACCAAGTCCTAAAAATGCTATAAAAATCTGAAAAAACTGGATTGATGGGTCCTGACAATATCCCTGAATGTGTCTTGAATACCATGAGGATTCATAGAGGAGGACCTTTCACAGGTATAGGCAATTACAGACCCATAAATCTGACCAGCCTTATAAGCAAAACCATGAAAACTCTTATGATGGAATTAATCATTCAGGACATAAGGAACCTCCAAACACAGGACCATCTCAGTTTGGATTCATTAAGGGCAGATCATGCTTACTCAACCTGGTGGACTTTTTTGAAAAGGTCACCAAACAATTAATGAAAGCAAAACAGTACTTACTGCATACTTTGACCTGGCCAAAGCTTTTGACACAATTCCCTACTCAAGCAGAATAGGAAAAGCTAAATAAACTGGGAATAAACCCCTATGTCACTCACTGGATTGCAAAGTGGCTCACAAATTAAGGCACAGGAAATCAAAATGGGGGAAGTTACCTTGACAAACAGACCAGTCACCAATGGAGTCCCCAGGACTCTGTATCGGGGCCTCTCCTGTTTGGTGCCTACTTTTCTGAAGTAAAAGCCAATACTAAAGGGCTCTAGCTGACAAGGTTTGCAGATGTAATACAAGAAAACTCAAGCATGTTCTACAAAACTAGAGAAACAGAAGCATTCCTGATTTTCCTTGTATTTCTGTGCTGTCCCTCCCAAAATCTCAGCAGAATCTCTTACCTCTCATCTGCCCAGACCTATGTTCCCATGTTTGCACAGTACATCAGAGCAGTGCAGAAGAAACAACAGAGAATAGAAGCAGTCAATGAATTTCTAAATGACTTAGCCATCTTACAGGAAGACTTGTCCCAAATAAATAACTGGTGCGAAAATCACAAAGTGAAGCTAAGTGCCGAAAAAATGTATTACTATATCCTCTGGGACATTATCTACCCCAAGGAACTACCACACTGACAATACACCCCTAAAAGTTGACCTGGTTGCTCAGGATTTGGGAACTTATGTGGACAATGACTTGCCTTTTGACCAATCTGCATCCATTGTTGTAAGAAAGTATTTTTATATTGCACAGCTTGCACACAAACAAAGGGATTGTGTGTAGATCTAGGAATGTCATTGTCTCCCTTTAACCAGCCTTCATTACGCCAGTCATTAAAGTATATTGCCCCCTTAAGCATGTATCTGTCCAGACACATGCACTAACTGGAATGCCCACAGTGATACCTTACTAAAAGGGTACAAGATGTAAACAATAGGGGGAATTCAATAAAGCTTACACATTTTTTTGTGTACATGAGTGTGGCAATTTTTAAATTCAGTAAACTCCGTGTTGTGGCACGCAGTGGCGCACACCAATGAGAAAACATGGAAACTTTTGTGGAATGCAAATTTCAGCATAAAAGTAGCTGAAATGTATGCTAATGAAGCAAATCTACATGGTGGAGTGATCCAATAACCTATAAAACAACCGTGTAGACTCTGTGTTCCTGTTGGTCAGGGAGTCTACATGGTTAGATCAAGTGCAACCAGTGAAATGTATGCAGAAGCGACTTTACAGTTTAACAAGAAAGATTTTATGCCTGGGGTATGCATTATCATTGTCTTTAAAGCAATAAAAAAGGTTATCCAACTGCTGTGATCTAAATGCACCTCAGCTCCCACCCCCAAATGAAGAATATACTTGTAGGCAATTTAGCCTCCTGACATGTGATTAACTATTGGATCTGTAATTGATAAAGTACTGTATGCAACCGAATAATATAACATATATTTTGACAAGGTAATGGCCTGCCTTCTTTTAACAAAAGTATGCTTTGGGGCGGTTTCCCTGCATACATGATTACTAACCATGTAGAATCTAGGCTGTCAACATGATGAATATGCAAACAAGGTGCAAAACTACTAAGACTGTTGAGTCACAAAGAAACAGTAAACGTGTACCTGAGTACACTTCATGTAGGTACTTCCATGGTGTTTTGTTTGCCCTGGCTGTGAAGAGTGATGAATTACATTAGGCAGGCATGGCAAGGTACATATAAAGAAGTGGAGATGTATGTCTGTGAAGATGGAAAATGCATGTAAGCTGTGCACAATGCACAAGTTGAGTGTTTACTTTTGAAACATGTCCTCTTTCTCTACCTTAATTAATTTAAAATTTTATTTTAATTGACCTTGTTTGCAAGATGCTGCTCTTAGCACACCAATGGGAAACGTAGTAATGAATGCAAGGTATTAGTGCAATAAGCATGTAAGTATGCCTGTGGTAGCACCTGTATGTCTAGGGTTACAGTATAAAAGATCCTGTATTCAAGTACAGGGTGTGCAACCTTTCCTTCACTTTTTTCACCATGTTTGTGCGATGCCACATAAATCAAAGATGCATTTGAATACCCTTTTTTTATATTTGCCCAAGGGTGTGCAAAGCTGCACAGGGGTCTGCAAAGCTGTGCTGCATGTATTAAACAATTTTATTGAAGCTTTTCTGGTTTGTGCAAAGTGCAACATTGCAAAAACAGGGCAAACACAGCTAACTTTGCAACAGAATGCCAACAACAGAAAGTGGATACATTCAATTACTGCTCTAAGCCATCCAGAAAACCCAGGCAGGAGTAAAGATGGACTGGGACATAGTAGCAGGTGTACATACTACACTATACTTACTTTCAAGTGTTAGCAGTGCTGCTAACGTTTGCACACTGCTTACCTAAATGGAAACAGGTATTTTGTGCATGCATGTACAATTAAAGTGCAAAATTGCTGCCTCCTGTGCGCTCTCTCTTTCTCTGTATGTCTATGAAAAGATATATTATACTGTATATATATATATATATATATATGTGTGTGTGTGTGTGTGTGTGTGTGTGTGTGTACGTGTACATATATGTATGTGAAGAGAGAAAGAGAGAGATGCAGATATACAGATATCCATACAGCTATACAGATGTGCATATATAAATATGTATGTGTGTGTATAGATATATATATATATATATATATATATATATATATATATATATATATATATATATATATATACACACACATATACATACATGCATACATATCTATGTATACATTTAATATATATATATATATATATATATATATATATATATATATATATATACACACATATACATACATGCATACATATCTATGTATACATTTAATATATATATATATATATATATATATATATATTTATGTAACATATACATTGGTTAACTGAAAACGGCATGTGGAAGCATTGCAAACTAATATCAATATATGTTTTATATATATATATATATATATATATATATATATATATATATATATATATGTGTGTGTATAAAATCCAATGAAGTCTGTACACATTACCATCAACCACTACCAGCACTATAACCTTGAGGTCTCCTTACTTTTACATGCATATATTAACCACAATGCAATACTGCTGTGTCAAATGGTGTGCACTCTCAATGACAGGGCCACTTAGTGGTGCTCTTAGTCTTGCTCTGCCAAAATTAAACTGGCAAATATGCTCAGTAAGGGTACTTGTGTTGTTAAACAGCTAGGCTTCTACATAACCAACTGTTGTTATGCATGAGACTCAGATGACATTAAGAAGCAATGTGCTGTTAGAGGCCCACTAAGCTGCTTTATCACATGGCCTGCTGATTTCATCCACTATAAGTTTACTGTCAGCTATATAAATGTCAGACTTGTGCTGTGGTGCCTGTGTTAAGTACTATGATCTGTAGTCAGTGCACTTAGACAGGTAGGGTTCTACTCTCACTGCTGTCAACTGGATGTGTGTGTGTAAGAAGCATAGATGTGGTACACTACAGCTGCTTTGCAATGACATGGCTTGTCAATATTTTGATACTTGCACATGTCACAAATGCATTTCATGCAGGACTTCCAACATCTTCTCTCTAACATGGCCTGCTGATGTCATCAGCTACAAGTGTACCTGCAGCCATGCAAAAGTAGACTTGTGCTGTGGCACTTCTTTTTAAGTACTGTGCTCTCTAGTCTGTGTAGTCAGATAGAGGTTTTATTCTCACTGTTGGCAAATGAGTGTATGTGTGTGTGCCTAGGCAACAGGGTGGAAGTGCATTACCCACACTTACTTGTCCGATGGCATGGTTTTGCAGTCTTTTGAGGCATGCACAAGCATCCATTTAATACAGCCCTCCAACCTCTTGCCGCATACATGGCCTGCTGATGTCATCTACTACAAGTGTACTTGCAGCCATGTAGAAGTCAGACCTGTGCTGAGGCACTTTGTGTTAAGTACTGTACTCTGTAGTCTGTAGTCTGTGTACTTAGATAAGTAGGGATTCTATTCTCACTGAGGTCAACTGGGGAGGGTGAGTGGTATGTATGTGTGAGCTGTTGCTGGACATTACACAACTGTTTTATAGCAGCCTATGGTGCACTGTTCTATTCACATACATCATGCCATTGTTGTTTGACCCTGTGTTATGAAGCGAAATGCCTGCAGTACATCCAGCTGCTGCTTTTACTTATATAAGAAAATACTATGCTGCTTTTGACTCTGTTGTCTATGTAATATAATGAACAAACACATTGACATTTCCTGCTTTATTCTGTTGCAGTTGTATTGTCTGTTTTATACGCTGGATTCAGACTAGCTGAATCCAGTTGTGTTTTAATATTGGTAAGTAAACATCATAACACCTTTTTTGGAGAAAACCCCCCTGTACCTTAGTGGCTGGTGTGTACAGGTGGACTATCTATTTGAAGTTACTGATTCTGTTCTCAGTGTGAGCTTTAAAAGCATTTAAGTGTCCAAGCTGCTCTGGTCTTGTTTGCTTGCATAGGCCTTAACTCTTTGTGGTTAAACATACAGAAATGCTATTACACTTATTTAACATTAAAATTGGCCAATGCTATCTAGCAGAGCAAATCTTCAACAGCACAGCATAGCTGCCAGATGTTCAGTTAAACAAGCATCAATAGTACATCGTACCTATCCATAACAGAACTATACATCCACCTTTTGATAGACCTCTGACTGTACAAACAACAGGTTAACCCCCTAAAATAGCACAATGTCACATATCCCCATCTGTTTCTCATTCTCTATGAAGATACCAGGTTCAAACCTCACATTATGACATGGCAGTTTCCCTCTTTTTCTCCCACTAGCCTAGTTGACATGTTTTTAAGTCAGTGCCAGTAATGCCTCATGTACACTGACAAGTCTGTACTCTGAAATCACTGAAGTTCCAGCATGTGTGGAGGTACTTTCCAGAAACCTACATAAACAACAGAGGCATGAAAAACACAAACACGCTACACCTAACACTACACCCAGAGCACACAATATACATAAAAAGTAGCACCAGTGCCTCATCCAGGAGCTGCTTAAGGCAATAGTTATCTATTACAAAGGTTCTCCTTATACTTGGCTGTATAGTGAGTCATACAGACACCCCACTCACCATCTTAAATAAGGAGAAGTTTATGGTCAGCTGTCTGGCACAAGTATTTGTCATATCACACATGCAATCACGTCTCTCCAGGGCAAGTTTCACTATCAATCCATCATAGTTGGTGTTGGCATGAGCAACTTGAGATGTACCTCTATGGAATATATGGAGACAGACATGATTAAGCTCTATAAATATGTGTCCCAGGCAGGTATGTCCCTATGTTTGAGCAGCATTATAACCTCACCTAGGATGATACAACAATATAAATAACAAATGATTGACTGAAATTGATTACATTTCTGGTGTCATTCTAAGGGGATCCAGTTCCTGTCATAGTGGGATGACATTGTGGCTTGACCACACTGCTTTGCAAGACATGGACTTCATCTGGTGCCTCTAGGCATTTTTTGGCTGGCTAAGGCACTTGGCTTCGCCATAATACCTCTATGAGGCAAGGTCACAAAAGCTGATTTTTCAATGTGGAAATGTACAAATCCAATGGAGTAAGGCTCATGCTGCTAAACCATAGGAGTTCACATCTGAAACTGCACTCTCTGTAAGCACTCTTTTCACTGGAAGATGTTGACATCTGTGCAGTCACAGAAACCTGGTTCAAGGTTGCATTAAGTACCCTGGTCTTGCAAGGCTACAATGCCTGACACACATTCAGACAGCAAATATGAAGATATGTATGCCTTAAGACTGGTTAGACAAGATAATTCTCTGGAGTTAAAGCAAGTCCAATTTACTGTGGCTAAGAAACCCCTTCATGTTATCACCAATTATATATTCCCTTCCATGAACAAGGAAGCCCACACAGCCTACATAGAACTACTTGAAACAATTACAGCAAAACAAAACAACCTACTAATGGGTGATTTCAACTACACCTGCATTAACTGTGAAACTTGTAGGATGGCAAATTTACTTGCACAATACTTCTTAGACTTTGGCAACTCATATGCCATGGAACAAACACTGCACCACCCCACAAGGGTCTCTAATATTATATATCTGGTCCTAACAAATATCACTGACCAATGCAATACCTCATGTGTAGCACCTGCACTGTTTAAACAAAACCCTAAAGCAGTTGTTTTAATATTAGCAAAAGCTGCAGAACTACCAAAAGGAGAAGTCAGTGGAAAATACATCTACCAAAGTAAATACACTCTCCTAAGGGATGGTAGAATCTACTTCCAAACACCAGTTTCCACAGAGGACATTGGCAGCTATAGTAATGCATACCCTGATGTCCTGTATAAACATCTACACAGATCAGTAGACACAGATGTGCCTGATACTCTCAGAGAAAGATACTCACAAAAATACAAACCATGCTGATTGATGTCTGACATTACTTGATTATAATATATAGTAAGTGAACAAAGCTGCTGTCTACAAATACAAAAGTGGGAATTCCAAACTGGAAGACAACCCTCTCCAGCCTAAACAAGCAAATATGACACCTTGTGAAAGCCTCACAGAGCAGCTATGGGAATTATTTGGAAACCATAGCCAAGGATAACCATAAGGCTTTCTTTTTCTACATCTGCAACCTCAAATATGTAACTCAGATGTGTGGTGAACTAATTGTAGATGGTATTGCACACAATGACCCAGTGTAAATTGCAAACTTCTAGTAGACAAGCTTGGCTAAAAAATAACCCCCCCCCCAACCACTCCCAGGCTTACCACAAACCATGTATTCCACATCACCTCCACCCTGCATCTACTAAGAGCATATAATCACTGCTGTCTCTAATGCTAGGAACATAGCCTCCATGGGACCAGATGGCATTCTGGCATGCATTCGTAATGTTTTTAAACAGTGAGCTACTCTACTAGGCACAATATTCAACCATAGTCTGAGTACTACCTTTAGCCACACAGATTTTAAAACAGCAACCATTTTCCCCCTATACAAGGGTGGATCAGCAACGTACACATGTACGTATAGCCCCTTAATTTTCACCAGCCTCAACTGTAAAGCAATGGAATGGATTTACATGGATGTCAGATACAAGGATATAGTTGACCTTCAAACAGAACATCTGTTCCAGTTTGTTTTTATCAAGGGTAGGTTGGGTCTGCTAAACCTGGTGGAATTCAATAATGTGACCAGACATAGCATGTGTGCACAGCTTTGACTTTGTGTATCATGATTTGGCCAAGGCCTTCAACACAATCCCATATTTGTGCCTCAGTGATAAAAAAAAATCCGGTGAATATCAACTCCTATGCCATCAGGTTGTGTGTAAACTGGCTCAAAGACCAACAGCATTCATTCAAAGTGGGAGAGTTCAACTCTAGCAGCAGAACTGTCACCCATGGGCTCCGACAACCGTCAGTGCTATACCCATTCTTGTTTGCGATATATGTCTCTGAGGTCCAGATAAAAAAAAGTGTCTGTGGCTAACCAAGTTTGTTGTTGACTACAAATTAGGTGATATGATTGAATCCTCGAACATTGTTAGCGCTGTTCCAAAGGGGGCTTACATAGACTAATGACTGATGACAAATCTGTGCTCTTAAACTAACATCAAATAAATGCATAATCATTTCCTTTGGTTGTAACAATGTTCCTGATAATTATGACATAACCCAGAATACCCTCATCACCAATTCTGTATTAATAGACCTGAGAACACAACTAGACTGCTACATGTGTCTATTGTAGTGAGGAAGGTATTCTACATCTCACATCAGATTAGCAAAGGCATTGCAGCAATATCACATTAGGTTCTAAATTGCCTGTACTCATCCCTCCTCAGGCCTATTCCTGCTGAATATAATTCTCCCTTTGCTATGTACTGTCTGAGACACCTGCAGAAACTTGACAGAACTCAGATATTTCTAACTAATAAAAATCAGGGTCTCAAACATGTGTCTTATATGGACAGACTGCAGTAGCTGTCACTGTACTTAATATGATATAGACTGCTTTGTGGTGACTTATGTATGCGTTACTGGGCTATCTCTGACCACAATGTGATGAAAATGCTGTCCCAATATGTCATATGGAACTAGAGCCACCTGCTCCAGAGCCATCAATGTAGACTGACATATATAATGTAGGACATGCTGGAGAGACATAGGTTGCCACACCTCTGGAATTGGCTTCAAAACCATGGCAGTCAAAGCACCTCCATCCTCCTGTGAAAGTACCACCTGGATGACTTGATGTGAAACTGTTAATCTCTGTCCTGGATTGCCCCTGCTTCTCACCTGAACATGGGTAGTGCTTACTAGACAAATCTTGCCCATACGTTATATCTTTCATCAAATATTACATTTTCCTTTAACAGCTAGCCCTCTGAACACCATAGTGTCAATAGCCTAGTAACATCCTTTGTAGCTATGCACCTATGTTGATGTAGCACTGCTTTAATGAGATTTGACTACAATGCTGACATACAATCCTGAGAATATGATGTGACTTCTAATGTGCACCATAACTCTGTAATACAAACCATTACAGAGAAAAGTTCTACATTTATGAGACACATTTCAATTTCTAACTTCACAACCCTTACAAGAGCATCTAATATAAAGTAGTGACATGATGATGCTAGCGTCTGTATAAATGTACAATTTAACTGACAGGTGCAATCAGCAGTTCAACAGCACACATGCAGATCTAATAATCAATTATGTAGATAGTCACCCTGTGCATCAGAAATATAACTTTAGTATCCTTGAATCCAAAAGCTAGAAAACAGGGACATGGCACAGTTATCATCGCTTGCACATGGTGTTGTGTGGGGGTGCAGGAGGCCTAGGCTGGCTCAAAAGGTGTGTGTGTGTGTGTGTGTGTGTGTGTGTGTGTGTGTGTGTGTGTGTGTGTGTGTGTGTGTGTGTGTGTGTGTGTGAGTGTGTAAGTAAGCAAGGGAAGCAGGAAAAATGGAACATGTCTATGTTATGTGTGTGTCTATAGGTGCCCTCAATGTGACATTGATGTGTGAGTGTCTGCATGAACACAGTCAAGCTCAGGGCTAGCTGTATGTGTCTGTATGTTGGACAGCTATGCGCTGTGCATGGTAGAGTTGACAGTTCATTGTTGCCATCCTTGACCATGAGAACTGGTTCTGCTAGGAGTTGCACTGGTGTCTCCACTCCCAAGGTAAGATGCAGAGCTACTACCTGAAGGTGACTGGGTTCTGCTGGATGTGTTGCCTTCATTGAATGCCCAGGGCTACAACCCCATGGCCTGCCACATCTAGGTGTGAACAGCACACTCCCCGTTGGAGCAGTGGACGTACTGCCACTATGAAAGAATGATCAGACATGACCATGTTGGCTCTTAGCAGATGTAGTTGCTGAACTACACCCATGAGGCCGATGTTCCACTCTCATCTGACATTCATGAATAGACAATATGTATTCCATGAAGAATATTTCCTGCTCCTTCACAGACACACTCTGCTCCAATGTGTCATTCAACTGATCCAGGGAATCAACCACATATTGCAGGCAGTCATGGATATCAGATTGTGCCACATCTAGAACCCTGAGGATTCATCTGGTGTTCCTTTTGGAACATGCCTTTGACTCCATGATGGCCCTAAACATATATTGGGTTACATGTGAAGAGACACCTCTACCAGGTGGAGAATGGACAGCAGGTCTCCTCAAAGCCCCCTACCAAGCCTCCTGCATGGCACCTCACCAACACTTTGGCTATGGCCAGGATCAACAGGCACTGAAGCAGCAGTAACCATGTTTACCTGGTCAGTCTCCTCACCCTCCACCTGTCCAATGTCTGTGGCCTTAGTCAACTGGGGCTGCATGGGAGTACTGGCTCTGTCAGAAAATATGAATGGGGCATAACTGGATGTCCCCTTTGAGCCAGATTCAGCCTCTGAAACCCCCGGCTGTGCCTCACTTTGGCCGTCATCATCATCAGAGTCTGATGAGACACTGACATCAACTGGCACAGGGGTCAAAGTACCACATCCATGATCACCTGTGAATAAAAGGGAGACACACACGAATACATCAATGCCTCTACTATTATGCTGCAATATATGCTAAACATTTTACACTGCTGACAGTATTACAGACAGTACAGCTATACATACATCAGGCCTCATTGGAAACATTATCTGATTCATATAAATGTATCTATAGTAGACATAAAGATGTTATGATTACCATCTGCAGGAGTCCTATGTTTCTGAATTCCTGATGGTCCTGAAACAAGTAAAGCAAGAGGTGATGGCAACATCACCACCTTCACAGTAAAATAGCGGTTAATAAATTTCCCCCTCTATTCCTGCAGTAACTCCAATTATATTAAGAGTTTTGCTGACAACTTCAATATTAACTTATAACTGTATCAGTCTTACATTCCCCCACCCAAAATGAAACTGACAAAGGCATAGCAATTTTGGACAGAATTTCACTAAGCCACAGTATCCTAATGATCATCTACCAAGCCATACCTGGAAGCTCCTCTTGTGAGGCACTAGTGGTGTCCATGTCCATATTCTGCTGTAAAATTGTTTGCTGGGAGATGTCATGAGTGGCAATGTTTGCCAGAAATTCCTCTGTGTCAGTAATAGGGGGTACTACAGCTGACTCCCCATAGTGACCCAATTTAATAGTTTATTATAGTCCGTGCCGTAGCACTAAGTCATCGTAGTTCCCCCCACCCACACAATGTATTACAGGCTAAAGACACATTGTGTAAGCTTGAAATGCTACAAGTGCTAACAAAGTACCTTTCCATGAAATGTCTGTATAAATTTAACACACAGTACTCTTTTAAGGTACTCACATTCCTGTGTATCTCTTACACGGCTTGCCAAGCAAGGCTATGCCACAACTACACTTCTATTTAATGCATACATATTACAGTGACAAAGCTTAATATCACAATACTCTTTTAACATTCCAGCATATGTATTCTGTAGGTAACAAATTGGGAACATACCTGCTTGAGTAAAATACACCTTTGTTGAAAAATGCTTTCGCAAAAAAATGTGTCAGAGTTACACAAGTCACTAACTCTACTCAACATCAGTTTGGCTGGCTACACATTTGCCTTTTTATACTGGAGTACATTAGTAATGGTTTACATCTGTGTTAGCTTGTGCTTTAGAGATGCTAATTACAGCAAACTCAGCTGAATTACATGCTAATCAACCAATCCTGTGGAGCAGGTGCACAAGATATAAAGCATCCACATAGACTCCATTCTCCTTCTTTGGACAGATTTCAAATGCAGCGCAGTACAGACACAAAGTATAGAGAGACATTGTTAGTAGGCCCTGCTGCTTTATTACATTTTCCTGTGCCATGGGGTGTAGTCAGTGCTGCTGCTTCTGCTGAAAATAGGCATCAGCAGAGAAGGAATACACTTTGTAGACCAGGAGACACAATACAGTAACTGTGTGACCTCTGGCAGACTGGACTCCAGACTTGAGCCCAACGCAGGAAACCAATCCTAGTGGAAAATAAAATGTGTGTTGAAGTTAGAACCTTAGGTAACTGTACCTTTCATAGACTAACAGGGGACTATTTTGTTGTCTCATAATCATCAGCATCCAGGGCATTATGAACTTTCATGCATGCAATGGTCCAGCATGCTATAGAGCACATATATTTGACCATTACTTTCTGGTAGATAGCAACAAGTATGCTACAGCTGTAACATGTAGCACAGTAACCTGAAGTTATGTGTGTGCTGTACATCTTATTCATGTACACATGACAACAACAGCTGGGAAACAGGGTACCATCTACATTAACCATAAGGTCCACCACTGCATCAGCTGCCAAGTCATGTGTAATGGCAAGAGAATCATCCTGAATGTGTGTGCTGGCAACCTTGACATTTGGCACAATCCCATATATGCCACACCTTCAAACTGCACAAGATGTGTGCTATGGGGTATATCCCACAAGGTCATTTATGGGTTGATGAATACTATGCACTTCACTCATCCATCAGAATTGCAAGTACACATGCCACTCACAAGAACTTAATAAGGCACATGCTTTAACCTGTAATGTCAATACAAATGTTTGTATGCTGCTGCTGTCATGGTTCTCCTGGCTGCATACATGTGTTCATGAACTGCTGTGCAATCCACAGGCATGTCACATAATGCAATCTGTATGTGCCATGCTCACATAGCTGGCCCTAAGCATAGGTCAAGAAGTTGGCCACCTAGGGTGCTGCTATAGCAGGACTTATTTTCCAGTAATCTGGATGGCGTAGGTATGCAAGGATGGGAGCATCAAGTGGTGTGGGGATCACTTTGGAGCACTTTCACATAGGGCACCACTTGTCTGCTCAACAACATTATGTTGTGGAAACAGCTGCAGCAGAAACTGCAGGGAAGAGGCAGTACATCCTCCCAACAAAGCCAAAGATACCACAGCCACAGACCAATCGGGAGTCAGAGGGAGAACCACCAGCTCCTGTGGTTGTAGGCAGACATAGGCATGCTCAGGATGCCCTTACATTGTCTAGGAGGCAGCCCATAGCACACTGAGTCACCACATAGGGCCATAAAACCTTCCTCCTACTTCACCATACGTTTATACTGTGAAAGCATTACAGATAGATGTTTGTCATTAAGGGTACACATTTTAGTTTCAGACTTCAGAAGCCACAACAATTCATATAAAAGGCAGGATACCACACAAGCAGAGTAACCAGAGCAACAGATTGCAGTTTGTGCCATACCAGGAACTCACCTTTGCTCTCCCAACCACAAAAGCATAGTCTATACTTGTATGTGCGATCCAAGCTGGCCTTCAGTAGTTGGCAACTACATCTCATATCATTGCCAGTTAATATCCTTTGACATTGTAACTGCAATGTTCTGTAATGGTTTACATACTGTATGTCTCAGAGTAATGGTCAGATAACTGCTAGTTCGCTAGGAAACACATGAAGGAAAGGCAGTGCTGTATATTTGCAAGCAAGACTCATAACAGGTTGTGTAATCGCTAAGTGTAGAATTTACAAAGATAATTGGAATAATTGTACAACTAACATGTAATGCTGTAATATGACAGTACATTCTGTGTCATCTGTTTGTGGGCTGAATATGTTTTGTTCAATGATGCAAAGGTTTGTCTGTGAATAAAACATTATGACAACCACCCTGTTTTCTGAAAGTGCATTGTAGTCATCTTTGTAACCCATTGCTATGGTTGCATAACTCCTGTGCACTAACATGTTTTACTGTTGCTGTCCTCTATTGATTTCAGTACTCACAACTATTTCAGCCTGTTTTCAATTGCTTATTTGAAAAAAACACATTTGAGTGATGCTGCACTTAACACAAATGGAATGCGCATACTTCAGCTCAGCACAGCAGTGCACAAACTGGATTAGTGGAATACTCACATATCCAATCAGATGCATTCTACAATTGTGCCCAGCACAAACCCACTATGGGCTTAGCTTAACAGTAAGAATTACACAACAAATACTAAGATGCGGAGTTTCATGTAACTGATCCTGTGGTGATATGTCTAGGACTGGAGTTTACATGGTACTGTGTTCTAGTATAGGTAGTGCTGCCTTTGTTTTACTGTACTGACATTGCAGTACATATCATTGAAATGCAACATACGCAAATGTTATTTTGAGGTATTAATTGAATACGTCAGGTTTTTATTTTTATCTGTCTGGAACATGTCTGCTTTCTGGGTGGTCCAGTTATGCAAACAAGGTGAGCATAGCTTAAGCCATTTGTGGGATGCACCACATAGTGCAAACATGAGGAAAAAGAAAAAAAAATGATAAAAGTCAAAGAAAAATAAAATATAACTAAATCTGGCCCTTTCCTCCTGGATTTGTCCACATGTCTTTGTCTAAGAGTTTGAGAGGTCTTCATGACTTACAATGTATACTGTTCCTTGTGAGGCATGGCAACAGGGGTGTAATCTGAAAATTTAATTGCCCTAGCAATTTCTAAGTTTGTAAGAGCACTATTTAAAATGTGTCCCTATGTCTGGCCCTTCCCCCCAATTATGCATGGCTTTGTCGAGATGTCTTGCCCTAGGACATTGAAAGGAATGGTCTGCATGACATAATGTGTACTGCTCATTTGGGGGGAGGGAGGTCTGTCTGTGCTCTGCTTTACACGGACTCAATATCCATGTTAATTTTCAAGGTTGTGCAGCCAGCAATACTGGCATGAGCCATGAAACATCACTTCAGCACACTGTGCATCATTAATATGCATTGCATGCTGCTGAGAGCTGATTGTAGCCTTGTACACAGAAATACTCTGTGTAGGCTTTACACGGAGCTTACACAGAATTTATTGAATCCTGGGGAACATAGGTTCATAGGTTCATAGATTGGTAATGGGCTATCTGTCCGAAGGCATATTTTAGCCCAGCCATGTTGTGCGGTATTCACCGCCCCTTTAGTAGTTCCCTGTACCCTTGTACTAGCAGCTAGTACCCTTGGCCCCTATCTAGTAGTGCTGTTGGTGTGATCCCCGGTGTGAACTTTCTGTTACCCATCCACTCATCAAGGTTCCTCTTGAAGAGTGATAGTGAGGGGCTCTGTCTTATGTAAATCGGGACCCTGTTCCATAGTAAGGGAAGTCTCTGCGAAGGGAATCTATCCCTCCAGCATGTTCTATTCATTGTTGTGTTGAGGTTTATATCCCTAGAACGTGTAGCTTGAGTAGATTTGTTTTTTCTAAGATGGAGCATGTTCAACAATTCTGGGTTGGACATGGCTCTGTACGTTAGAAAGAGATCACCTCTGAGAAGGAGGTAAGCAACAGAGAGCAGTCTTAGCTTTTTCAATCGTGCTGCATAGGGCAACTGTTTGAGGCCAGTAATCCTCTTGGTTAGGTACCTCTGTGGTCTCTCCAACTGCTGGAGATGTCTAGCCAGGTACATTCCAATTGGTGCATTGCACTCAATAATGGGTCTGATGAGGGAAGAGTAGAGGGGCACCATTACATCCTTGGATCTTGATGCGAACCTTTTCGTGATCAGACGGGTCACATAGAAGGATTTTCTAACAACTTTGGCAACATGGTTATGAAAGGAAAGCTGACTATCTACTTGGGCCCCTAGATCCCTTATTTCTTCTTCAGATTTCAGGGGATTACCTCCTATGTTGTAGTTTGCGGGTACTCTGTTTTTTCCAAAGGGGATTACTACGCATTTTTTTGCATTTAGCTTGAGACCATGGCTTTGACACCATGCATCAGTCTCATTTAGGCCCTTCTGGAGGATCTCCATGTTGGCCGGAGACTCTATTATAGCACCCAGTTTGCAGTCATTCACAAACTTAGTCAGCCACAGCCCTTCCATGCTTGCCTGTACTTCTGAGAAGTATATGCCAAAAAGGAGGTGCCCCAGGACAGAGCCCTGATGCACACCACTCGTTACTGGTCTGGATTCGGACATAGATCCTGCTACTCTTACTTTATGGGATCTGTCTGAGAGCCAGTTTGCGATCCATCTTGTGACGTAAGGGTTTATGCCCAGGCTGGTGAGCTTATCAATAATACCTGAATGGGAAACGGTGTCAAATGCTTTAGCAAGGTCAAGGTAAGCCATGTGTACCTCCTTTCCCTTATCTATAGCCTGAGTAACTGTCTCAAAGAAATCCACCAGGTTCAGGAGGCATGATCTGCCCTTGACGAAGCCGAACTGTGTGGGGTCCAGTGACTGGAGGTTCCCAATCTCTCCATTTATGAGTTCCATAGTGATTCACTCCATAGCCTTACAGATCAGACTAGTCAAGCTTATTGGTCGGTAGTTACCAGGGTCAGTTGTGGCCCCACCCTTGTGTAGCGGGACCACCGTTGCCATGTGCCATTCTATGGGCACATATCCTGTGGAGAGGCTGAGACTGAACAGGGTATTAAGATGCAGGGCTGATTCCTTTTGGAGCTCGCGTATGACACAGCCTGCGACACCATCTGATCCCATGGAGGCAGTGTTTTTAGCTTTAGATAGAGCCTTGTTAACCAACGTATCAGTAATAATTGGACTTACACAATACTTGGAATGGTAATAGGCCCTGTAGGTGGTGGTGGTGGTGGGGGGGGATTGGCACTGAACCTGTCAGCCAAGATTTTGGCAGTGTCAGAAGGGTCAGTGTATTTTGTTCCATTTTGTACTAGCTCAGAACAGATCTGAGCATTGCCATTTAGGTTTTTGATGTAGCCATAGAAGGCGTTATGGTTATCCTTGGCAACTTTCTTTTCAAAATTAGCTTTAGTTGACTTGATGTGGGCCCTCAATTTCTTACTAATGCTGATCAGGGATGATTTTTCTACTTGAGATTTGGCCTTTTTTTTGCATAAGTCTCCTTTTATTGTAAAGTTTGCTTATGGCCGGGGTCCACCAGACTGGTTTCTTCTTGCTTGAGGAAGGAGTCTTGGTTTTATTTGGGATAGCACGGTCCATGCAATCCTGAAGATGCATATAGAGTGCCTTGGTGTAGGATTCCACATCCTGGATATCATTATCCTTCTGCAAGGGAATAGTGAAGCTTTCCACTTCGGATGCAAGTAGTCTGAAGTTTGCTTTGGAAAGGTTTTTGACTATGATTTCTTTGACGGGGGGAGATGGAGGGGTGAGGATGTCCAGGGTAGGGGATGTCCTACATGGACTGACTCAAAGCCATGTCACTATACTCAGCATCCTACAGACTGCTAAGAGGTGACCTTTGTCTGGTATACAAGGCATCCTCCAACCCAGTACTGATGGATTTACTGCACATCAGCAAGTCAAATTGTATCAGAAATACTTGGTTTAGTGATCTAAACCTCTTCTGCAACATCAACAGAATGGTTTGGAGGTACAAGTATATCTCACAGAGGATATTGCTGCTCTTGAACAGACTCCTCATTCATATAAAACCAAGTTCATCCCTGTTAAAGCACAGCTTGGATTTATGGATGGGAAACAGAAAATTTACCCCAGGACTGACCCCCCCCCCCAGTTCTACTAATGGACTGTGGAAGCTCCTAAATGCTTTATCCCATACATGGGTCTGCTCATATTTTCTATGATATGATCCGAGTTATTCTCATTAGGGATAACATATAATTATTGATGCTGGGATGGGTAAGACTGATCTTTAATCAAATGGGATAGGGGTAAATAGAGTACAAAAAGGGAAACTGTCCAGGCTTAAAAATGTGAGCAAGTGTAGCTAGCCTAGTACTTACTTATGAACCTATAACAAATGACATAATGTTAAAGTGAAGATTTGTGCTGGAGTGAATGAAATGCAATGACTGATGAAATAAAGCTATACCAGTTAGTATTATGCCTGTGTTTGGGGTAAACATTAAAATCAGAGTCAATTTTTTTAAAATAAGATTGACCAACTGACTTTTTCCCCAAACTGCATAAAATCTAGCATTTAAAATCAGTCATCATACACATCATTTGTTTCAACATTCCATCTCTAACTATGATATCTAATACTTAAAGAACTATTGTAATGTTTTCCTTATTTCCAATATTAAACTGAGGATATTATGTCAGGCAAATTCTGCTTTAATAAAAGTGTGATGTAACCATTTATTTTCCTCTTAAATTTCATAGTTAGGGCCAAAGAATGCACAATAAAGGCTTTTCCTTACTGTGCACTCAGTTATCATATCAAAGATGTCTTGCACTGTTCCCATACTGCAAATATATTTCTTACTCGTTTTGATTTTTTCCTTTTCTGTGTAGCTATATATTTCCATTTTGTAGTTTAAATTCATAATGCAATCATTCCAAAGCTTTTTTGGGTAAATTACATAGATATCTTTTATTGCTATTATTAACCATTACTTGAGTATAGCCTAATGAATATGCCCTAGTCTATGTCTGAAGGAAGTCATTTGACTGACAGATAGATTTTATTGTTCTCTTCTTATCTTGAATATACCTGCTGCTCAACATAATATTCTTATATTTATATGGTACTTCAAATGTGTTTATCCATATAATTGTAATATTTCTTCTAATTCACTAATATAGGTCTCTACCAGATGACTTCATTCCACTACTGTGTATTTTCTTCCCATGTCATGGCTGGAGACAGACATCTCTTTCCTGGTAATTCTTATTCAAGTGCTATAATATGTACATCTGCTGGAGCCCTTTTATTGGTTAAGCTGAGTGCTTCCATTAGCTATACAGAGAGAAGAGAAAGAAAGACTCAATATTCTTCTAAGAATTCCATAAAGAGGAGATAATGATCTTCCCAAAACACTCCTTTGTCCAGAGTTCTGCCCTGTATGAAACTAAGTGTAGATTTTCTTTTTCTTTTTTTTTAAATGTTTTTATTAATTTTTTCAAAAGGTTATGAATTATACAATATTTAAAGTACAACAACAGTTAAAATAAAACATAAATACATAACTCGAATAGAACTATATACAAGGTCCATAACATACATAGTTTCCTTCATCATCATTATTATTACTTGTCTAAAATATCTTTTAATTTCAACCATGACAATTTCTTATGTGTAACATTTGGTATTCTGATATAAGTAGTGAGCAATTTCCTATTACAAATAATCTTTGTTAAAGATATAAAGTCTGAAAATGAGAGGAGTTTCTGACATTTCCAATTTATTGTAATAATTTTTCTAGCTACTGCAAGAAGTAACCAAATAAGATGTGTTTGTGTTCTTGGTATTGTATCTGAGATTGGCACATTAAATAGCATTAATGAATCTGTTATTATACTATTGTCCGACAACAATGCCTTAGTGAAATCTTTAAAGTCAGTCCAAAATGGTAATAACTTTGAGCAATTTAGAATCATGTATACCCAGTCTGTCTCCAGACATTCATTACATCTCCAACAATTAATTGGATCCTTTCTGTACATTAGTATAATTTTATGTGGCGTAAGAAAACTTCTACAAAGGAATTTCCACATAAAAATTTTCCAGTAGATGGATGATGATGTATTATTTATAGATTTAAATATTAAAGATTTATTGGCTTCTGAAAAAGGTTCTTTGTTGACTTTAGTTGAATAGCTCCCAAATGAATCATATGAGAAGTAAATTTCATCTCTTAAAGATTTATATGTGACGGACAAGGACATAACCTTGGAACTACTCTGTGAGTTAATTACAAAAAAAAAGATAATGTTTTAGAAATAGTGATTGAATCAGTATTTAGGTTAGATTTTAATTCATTTACAAGAAATTCTCTAAATATTTGTATGTTCAGCCAGTTATCTTGTTTTATGTTATACCTGGCTACAAGAAAATTTGTATAATACAGTTTGTTATTATTTAAAAATTGGTGCCAAAATATCAAACCATTATTTGTCATGTGTTTAATTTGTTTAAGTTAAAAGAGTCTAAACATTCCTTCATAGAATTTATTGGGAACATTAAAAACAATGTATTTTTTTGTTAAATTGTTACTATACATTATCTTTTTAAAGTTAGATATGACTTAGTTAATATAAGGAATGAAATTCGTATCTTTTAATTATGAAATATTATATCTTTTAATATCAAATATGTCTTATCCATGTCAGAGAGAGGAATGTCATCATTTTCTAATACTGCATTTAAAGAAAGGAGTGTCTTGTGAATATATTTTTCCAGCTAGATATATATTCATTATTTAACCATAGGCTCACTAAATTAAGAGTAACTGAATCAGCATACATTTCAATATTTGGGCATGATATTCCACCTTGCTCCCAACTCTTATAATGCCATTGAAAACTAATTCTCAGTTTTTCTGGGTACCATAGAAATTAGAAAAGTAGTCAATTTATTTGTTTAATTAATTTTTTGGAAGGGATGGCTATTAATGTTTGCATGTAGAATAGAAGTTTTGGTAAAATAATCATCTTTATCAACATTAATCTTTCATCTGTTGTAAAGAATATTTTGTTCCAGTCTTCTAATTGTTTTTTTTAATGATATCAATTACATTTTTGTAAGTAGTTTTAATAGATTCATTCCAGTTAGATTTTACAATTATGCCTAAGTATTTATATTGTTCATTATCCCAATTAAAGTCATTATATCGCCTTAATAAAGGATGCATTTTTTATTTATCAGTAAAGTTTCTGTTTTACTTTTGTTAAATTTTAGATTTAAAATTCTTTCAAAGAGGTTTATGGAGTTTATGATATATTGTAATGATGAATCAATGTCTCCAGTAGTCAATAAAATATCGTCAGCAAAAAGGGTTCAGGCACCTAGGCAGCAAGACATTTCTCTGTGGCACATTTGACTGGGGACATATGCCTTAAGTAACATTCAGCTGCAGAGAAATATGGCTGTTTGCAAATTCCCTGTGGGCAAAGAGAAGCATAGGGGGAAAACAATGCCCATAGTCCCCAAGGGAACATGAGACAGCAGCCAATATGGCAGGCATCAGCAGCAGGCTGGCCAGAGGGCATGCCAGTGGCAGTAAAAATGCAGTGCACAATGGACAGTGCCTTTATAATTGGAGTGTGTGGACCACTACCCCTTCACAGTGTCTAGGGAACATTACCTAAAACACATACTGGAGCATAAATGTGACTACAGTATCCTGCAGAATTTACTCCATGCTGTAGCACACTTCTACATGTTGTAGTTACATAAGTATGTACTGCACACTGACCACAACACTCATTTACTTCTTCTGCCACCATTCATTTGGTTATTAAAGCTGTTAGCATGGCAGAGTGTGCTTCTCTTTGCCCACAGGGAATTTGCAAACAGCCATATTTCTCTGCAGCTGAATGTCACTCCAGCCATGTGTCCCCAGTCAAATGTACCACAGGGAAATGTCTCACTGCCTAGGCACCTGAACCCATTAAAAAGCTGTATTTTAGAGCAGTAATTTTTATCAACAGCAACACTTTTTATTTCTATATGCGATTTAATGTAGCTAGCCAATGGTTCTAGTGCTAATGCAAAGAAAAGTGTAGAAATTGGGCAGCCCTGCTTTGTACCTTTTATTATTTTAAAAGGTCTTGATAAAAAGGCACCAACCTTGACATATGATATTTAGTTTTCATAAATTCTGGTTATTAGTTTAATGAAATCAGGAGAAAAATTGTGTTCCTTAAGAACTGAGAAAAGATATGACCAGTCTATTAAATCAAGTGCTTTGTCTATGTCTAGGCTAATCATCAAGAATTCTTTTTTTTTTATTAGCAAAATCTATGAAAGAAAAAAGCCTAATTACATTATCTTTCATATGTTAAATAAAACCTGTTTAGTCCTCATCTATTAAATTTGTTAACAAAAGACTTAATCTTTTAGCAAAAATGGACATAAAGATTTTATAATCTATGTTTAGGAGGGAAATGGGACAATAGGAGGAAGAGAACTTTGTTTTTTGTCTTGTTTTAAGATAGGAGAGATCATATCATATTTCAATGAAGGAAAATTATTTGAGTTATTTCTAAAGTCTTCAGAAGCAGGAAGTAGGATTCTTAGTATATGATCTGGTAATAACATATATTTCCAAAATAATTCCATCTAAACTTGTGAATTTATTATTTTTAAGAGCTTTGATTTGGTCTTTTAGCTCATTAAAATATATTTTTTATTTAATTTATTATTTTGTTCTTCTGTTAATTTTTTTCATGTTTTCTCTATGGAAGTTATCTCTTAAGTCAGAAGTGATTATTGTGGAATACGTATTTTTAATTTCCTTATAATGTTCTTTAAAAATTTCTGAAATATCTTGTAAATCTGTAACTATCTTAGCTTTGTTTTTGATTCTATATGAAATTTCTTTAATATAGTTTATGTTTTTGATTCCTTTAGACTTCATAGCTAATCTATGTAAACCTTTGAGTGCACAGAATATGACTGTATTTTAAGCCTCTCCAAATTTATTGTTACTTTATAGTTTAATATTTCAATATATTTTAATTTTACTTGTTATAATTCAGAATTAGTGTTTATTTAATTTTTTTTAAGGTGACATTTTAGGTTGTTTATTTTTGTTTGTAAATCAAGTAGTTCCTTATCCCATTCTTTTCTCTTATTTAGATACCAACTTTTCATTCTTCCATATAGATATGCTTTTAGACCATCCCACATAATTACTTTAGAGGTCTCATTATTATAATTATTTTCTAAAAACAGGTTTAATTCTTTTAATAACCATTCTTTAAAACCATTTATTTTAATTACATAAGCTGGGATTCTTTGCCAAAATATCAGATCATTTGGTTTAATATTAATATTAAAAACAATAGCATTGTGGTCAGACAATGGACAAGTAATAATTGCAACTTCTTGTATGTTGGAGAATATTCTATCAGATATAAACACTTTATTAATAATTGTTTGAGTTCTGAATCTGTATGAGTGATGTGTATAAATTAGAGAGTTTAAGCTCTTTAAATTATATATATATATATATATATATATATATATACACATATCTTAGGTTGGCTATATCAATGACATTTTTTAATTTTGTTGCTGTAGCTGTAACTTGAAATTTACCACCTTTAGTAATCTCATTTTCTGATAGAATACAATTAAAATCACCAGCAACAACCATATCTCCTCTTGAAAGTAAGGTTATTAATTGTAGGTGTTTAAAAAAAAAAAAGTACATCCAGGCACCAAAAATCACTAAGACGTCCACAGATACCCTGAATATGGAATGGAGACTCCACGCAGTAGTGCAAAAACACGAGTTTATTCAGCAAGCAAGACACACGTGTCTTGCTTGCTGAATAAACTTATGTTTTTGCACTACTGCGTGGAGTCTCTGTTCCATATTCAGGGTACCTGTGGACTTCTTAATTCTAAGTGTTTCCTTGCAATTTTAGCTCTGATACCAATAATCCAGTATACATTTACTAGTAACTGTTTTTTTTTTATTAATTTCTAGAACAACAAGACTCAACATTCCATTTTTATCTGAGTATGTATCAATTATCTTAAGAGGTATCAAAGATTTTTTCCACAATATCATATTACCCCTTCTATTAGCATGAAAATGAGACTCTACAATAATATAGTAGTCCTTAAATCTTAGTTTCTTTATATCCTCCTCTACTAAGTGTGTTTCTTGTAAAAAAACAATATATGTTTTATTTATTTTTAAATATTTATTAAAAATTCCTCTTTTAATAGGGTTATTAAGACCATTTGCATTTAAATATAAACATCTATATGAGTTCATTCTAAAAATTTGTTCCAAAATCAACAGAAATGTTATGGACTTGCTCTAGAACCTTTTTGTAACTATTTACAAAACCTAACATGGAATTTTTAATTTCTGTCTTGATGATACTATCCTCAAAACTACATACTACCATCTCCCAACCCATATTCCAAGTCTAGCTAATGCTTCTGTCTATCTTTAAATTAAAAATTTACTTAGCTCAAAAAAGGAGCTTCAACTCGTTATATTTTGAAAATAATAGTATTATCAATTCACCTATTAAAGTCTTCAAAACAAAGGTTAAATCCCTAGTTATGTAAAGTAATAGTAATAAATAGCAGAATTTGCTCATTTATATTAGTTATCACTATACATAATCCAAAGAATAATGTTTAACAAGGGTGTTATGTATTTGTTTTTGTATTAATATGTCTGCTATTAATGAAATATGAATGTTAAAGTATATAAACAATTTTAAATACCTCTCTACTTATAGTGTTATATTTGAACCAGTTTAGACTAAGCATTAGAAATAACTCAACATCAGAAGTAATACTATGAAATATCACAAAGTTAACAGCAATAAATGCATTACAACTCTAAGAAAATGTTTCAACATATGAGGACTTAGTTGTGATGATATTTATAGAATATATGTTTAGACAGTGATACATAAATATTGAGTAAGTTTGCCTGAAGGGTTTATTTTGACTTAGTTTTAGGGTACAGCAATCTATACAGAATTTCTTATTATAGAATATTCAATTCATATAGAATGGACTATATTATTAAATACACTATAATAATAGGCCAATGAAGTTGTATTTTGAGAGTATTAATTATAAACAACTATATAAACATATATTCATGTCAGAAATGAGACCAATAGAAACTTCAGTATAAAATGTGATCATGACCCATTTTTTATGAGTCCCTAACAAATAAACATTAATGAATTGAAAATATTAAGCACACATGATTAGTAGAAGATAATTACTTTTCTTTTCCTTTCCCCTTTCATTTTTTTCTTTTTCCTTTTCCCTTTTTTTCTGTTTCTTTTTTCTTCTTTCCTTTCTTCCTTACTCTCCCTTTCACTCAATCCTTAATATATGTAAAAAAAAAACTTAAAGTAATGAGTTATATATCATGATGGGCCTGCATGGGGTGTTGAGGAAGCATGGGTGCATGTGGCACAACTGAAAATAAAATTGAAGACAGGGAAAGTTGATATGACCACCCTAATTAGCTTCTTCTTATAAGCTGACATCTATTACTAATGGAGCTGTCAGTTTATTCTCCTCTACAAATATAAATTAGAGGTAAATGACTTAACTACTAGAGTTAAATTCACAGAATATGGTAAGACATTATGTTCATGTCTTAAGGTAAATAGTATACTGACTACTACTATCATTTCAAGAGCCTATTTTTATTGTCAAATTCCAAAAAAAGTAGCTTCTCAACAAAGCCTGTACCCTAATTTCACTATTAGCTTGAGACATTATTAGGCATTTCACCTTAGTCTCCTCTCAAAGTTATATGTGAACAAACATTTTAAAAAACAGCTATTTATGTACATTCCAGACTAGAACAAAACTGCACGCACCACTTAAAAGACTAGTATTCAAGAATGATTTCCTTACTTTATGTCAGACAGATGGTAGATAGCTATGTCAATGTACCTCTGGATTGATGAAGTCAAACAGCAATAAAGAAAATGAATGCATGTCAAAGTATCAAATACAATCCAAAATGTAACCAATAGAAATATTCTTGCCGAAATACCATTTCTTATGACCTATATCTACTCTCTGTGGTTAACAGATTCCGAAAAAGTAACATCAGTGTCATCAGATATTATTTCTATCATATTAGCATGATTTGCACCTCTCTATAAGCAATCTTCCCCGTTTTTCCCATAACAAATCATGCCACATCATATCAAGGATAGATCTGTAATATTTATAGATCTTCCTCTGTTTATACTTTAGTATTTTGTCAAAATATATCTACACAGGGTTTAGTATTATAATAGCTGAACATATTTAGTGGGTACAATGACTGTTTTGACTATTCCAGTCTTAAAAAGAAAAAAACAGTTCTTTTCCTAATAAACTCACGTAGATAAAGAATGAAAATATAATAAGTTATTTGCCACAGAGTGTGACAATATGATATTAAAAAAAGATATTTTATTCATCTTATTTAGGGAGGTGGGCACTATTAAGTGCTTGAAAAGGTTCAATATTGTTGGCCCTGATGATTCTTTCTTACTATTGTGCTTATTTTCCTGTGTTTCCATCTGAATGTTTGACTGGATAGGCAGTTAACAGGTTAGACACTGTAGATGTGCTTTCAGCTTCTGTGAACTGTTTAATCAAAGTGAACTATCCAAAAACAATCTGAACCCCATAATGTACAAATTTTCAGTAGCTAGGCAGTAGATATTGCAGCTACATACATTGCAGTCTACAATTCCTGTTTTTTTAACCATATGAAATACATAGATTTATGTACATATTATCCTGAAAGCTATATAAGGGATCACAAGTTGTGTTGCAGTGATCATTTAAATTAAGTATAGCTAAAAATTTATCAGGCTATGGACATTTCAACAGAAATAAGATAAGTTCTGTACACATTCAAAACGCATTTTAATAAGTATCATACCTTGCTCCCTAAATATTAAACTCCAAGGCACTCCCTAACCATAATTCCATACCTTGTTCCTTAAATCTAAATCTCTCAGTCACTCCTTGACCCTAATCTCAAACCTTATTCCCTCAACCAACAACTCCTAATCACTTTCTAACTCTAAGCCCAAATGTCAGCCCCTAATCCTAAAACTGCCTCTAACTTTCTAACCCTAAAACTCTCACTCAGTCTATAACTATAAAACTTCCACTTAATCCCCATGGCCATTCTACTTAGTAATGTCCCTGCAAGCAACAATGACACGAGTATTGCTCAAAAATCAAATAGAAGTTCAAGGAACTGCCCATGTGGGATGAGTGGAATCCACGAGAAGTTAGGGCTGGAACAACTGCAGTGTAGCCTATCAGAAAGCTTGCATAGCTCATTTTATAACTAGCTGTAGTATTTATAAGTTATTGTTCATTGCCTGTTGACTTTAGACAGCTTTACTTTGTAAAACAGTCACACACATACATACTCATTCACATGTATGTTTACATACATAAACACAAGTGACCACTGTATTTGCTTTTGTATTTTTTTTCTCTGAAGTCTCATAAATGAACCAGATTGCTATATTAATTTCACTACCTCTATTTAAGAACAAGTACTTACTTCCTAAGACACCAATTCAATAACTGTGTAAGAGAACATTGAGAAAGCAAGCCTATACCAGGGTAAATTGCAAGACCAAAGATTATCACCTAAAATGCAAACAGATCATACAGAAACAAAACTTGTAGACTTTTCTTAACTGAAAACATTTCACGCATACAAAACATGCATACTTTTTTCTGAGACTTTAGATTTAGCTTGATTTAATTTACACATAAATATTTTCTTTCGGTTTGGGTATTTGGGGCATTGGAGACATATTGCATTATTACTTCACTTTAGGCTGCAACCGAACTGTTCAAAAATTCTGAATTGCAATATATAATCAACCTCTTCGCCCAAAACTCAGGGAACTGCCGAATACAGCTGTCTGAATTTTCTCTTCACATGACCTGAATAGGACACTGCAAATATGAATATTTTTTTTCTCATTTGCATTGAACAATATTTACTTGAATGTTCCTAAAAATATTGTTTCATAGATGATAAAACAGAATATTTTGTTTATTAAAATAAGGAATTCCAGTCCTTAGAAACTCTCAGCTCCTAAATTATTTGTCCTTTTTCTTCTGTGAGTCACTGAATGTGAAATATTTAAATGGGCTATTCATTCTGAATATCAAATGTTCCTTTTGTGAAAGTTCTTGCTGTGCTACAACCTTACCTGGAATTACCTGTTAATGAGCATCAGTGTACAACTTGGCTGTCAGAATTCTTACAATCTTCTAGTTTCTTTCTGTTAATCCATATCAAGGAGAAGAGAAAAAAAAAGATGAGATGGGTAAACCGACTGGTCACGAAATTTATTTTCCAATGGTTAAAGTTCACTGAACATTATAGATTCTTCCTTTAAAAGAAAAGTTAACATTTACAAAAAATATATATTTTAATCTGTTTTAAGATGCTGCAGTTTTTTCATGACATTATACAATAAGCCATGCAATCAGTACACACCAGGAAGTAGAGTAGTGTCAAGGGTAACAGTCTCATTATTGTCACTTGTCTGCATATCTATGAAGAGCCTTTTTGTTTCTTCTCCTTCCCTTTGTTTTAGTTCCCTTCTAGTCTCTCCCATAAATGAAGAAGCAATGCTCGAGCAGAGCTTTCATCAGTGAAGCATACCAGGGTTCTAGTGGGAAATTCAATTGTAAAAGGGAGACAACAGTGTATTTCATCTCATGACCGGCAGTTAAATCGCATTTGAAGTTTCAAATATGACCGTGATGAGAAATAAAATAAAAAAAGGAGGGTTAATAGCAAATCAAGATATTTATCAATATTTAAAGCACAAAACATTACTTTTTTAATAAAACATTTCTACCAGGTAAATACACTACAACATGAAACCAGGGCAATCCAA